>NW_027192796.1:300000-557000 GCF_949987515.2 Delphinus delphis | reverse complement strand
GGGAAATGAGAGTTAAATTTGCCCGTCCAGACACCTCCAGCTAGCCTCTCATTGGTTCTCGCTATTCCTGTTCATCTTCCACAGAAATTGCAAACTGGGCCAAACAGGAGGTTAAAGGGACTGACTCTCCACGTCGGGAGAGTGTTAGTAAAGCGTCTGGAATGTTGCACCCGAGTACCAGGGTACGAAAACTGAGACATATTTGAACACGTCTCCCGATCACATGGTTGGTCATACTCTAGGTTCCACATGCATGTTTTAGCTGAAGGAAGAATACCTTAAACCTGGATAGTTGAAACCCGTGGAATGGGTACCATGCAATATGACTTCAAAGGGTCTTCATTTGCTCACGAACCTCTCCAATCCTATCACTGCTGCGTTTATGCCCTTGTACACATGCTTGATTCTCTTTCGGAGACATAGCAATCCATAGGTTTTAAGATACTTACTAGTCAGGTACATTCTTAGGCGTTTAATATGCGGTTTTGAGTCCATTTCGTTGAGCAAGGAGTAGCTCTTGTCTATTCCATATTTGGCTTAAGGAACTTTATCTGTGCTCATTTCAATCTCTGGTTTTATGCAGCACCCCAACTCACCTTTACCCTTAAGCAAGCATAAGTTGGTTTTCTAAATTTGAGACCCTGTTCTGTTCTGTAATTCAGTTCCTGTGTAGCCAAGTTTACATTCCGTGTATTACTGATATCTTATGATGTTTCTTTTTCTGTGTGACTTATTTCAGTTAGAATCATCATACCTGAATCCACTCATTGTGCTACTAAGGGCCTGATGACACAGATTTCATTGCTGAGTGATATTGCTTTGTAAGTAAATACCACAACTTTTTTATCCATTTTTCACTTTCTGCGATGTTGAACTTGTACTGTAAACGAGGTTCTTGTAAACAGAGCTGTTCCAAACTTTGGGGTGGCTGTGTCTTTTTGATTTTAATTTCCCTAAGCTATAGGACCATAAGTGGAAGTGCCCTAGGCTCTGTTGCTTTGTTTTTTAGATGTTTCAGGAAACACCATACACTTCTCCCGAGTGGTTGTTGGCAATTTACATCCCGCCCTTCAGCATAACAAGGCTCCCAGTTCTCCATGGCCTGTCCTGCCTTTCTGGATTTTACACCTTTTTCAGATGGCCCTTTTGACCGGGGGGAAGTGAGACTTCATTGTAGTGCAGATTTCCTTTGCAAGCTTGCTTGGTTGGCCAAAAAGGGCGTATGCGTTTTTTCCTGAATATATTCAGGAAAAAACGCATACGCCCTTTTTGGCCAAGTGCATCATTGTGGACGTTCTGCCTCTTTTCCTATGCTTTCAATGCAATTCCAGTCTACCTCCTGAAATCGGTTTCCTGCAATTCTGCCCCGCTTTCAAGTCCTCTTGGCAGCCTTACTTCAGTCTATTTTTGGACGATAGCTGTCATTTATAACTCTGCAGGTTTGTGAATTACAGTGCCCCTGAGCTCCTTTCTTCAACTCGCTTTCTTGTGAGCTGGCCGCAACACCGCAGGATGGCTTCAGGCCCTAATCTGGTTCCGGCACGGCACGCTGAGCCTTTGGTTAATTCCTCTTCCTGGTGGGAAATGAGAGTTAAATTTGCCCGTCCAGACACCTCCAGCTAGTCTCTCATTGGTTCTCGCTATTCCTGTTCATCTTCCGCAGAAATTGCAAACTGGGCCAAACAGGAGGTTAAAGGGACTGACTCTCCAAGTCGGGAGAGTGTTAGTAAAGCGTCTGGAATGTTGCACCCGAGTACCAGGGTACGAAAACTGAGACATATTTGAACACGTCTCCCGATCACATGGTTGATCATACTCTAGGTTCCACATGCATGTTTTAGCTGAAGGAAGAATACCTTAAACCTGGGTAGTTGAAACCCGTGGAATGGGTACCATGCAATATGACTTCAAAGGGTCTTCATTTGCTCACCGAACCTCTCCAATCCTATCACTGCTGCGTTTATGCCCCTGTACACATGCTTGATTCTCTTTCGGAGACATAGCAATCCATAGGTTTTAAGATACTTACTAGTCAGGTACATTCTTAGGCGTTTAATATGCGGTGTTGAGTCCATTTCGTTGAGCAAGGAGTAGCTGTTGTCTATTCCATATTTGGCTTAAGGAACTTTATCTGTGCTCATTTCAATCTGGTTTTATGCAGCACCCCAACTCACCTTTACCCTTAAGCAAGCATAAGTTGGTTTTCTAAATTTGAGACCCTGTTCTGTTCTGTAATTCAGTTCCTGTGTAGCCAAGTTTACATTCCGTGTATTACTGATATCTTTTTTTTTTTTTTTGCCGTAACTACCTTTATTGGTATCGCTTGTGTATCAGTTCATCAAAACCTTTGTTTCATATTTCTCGCCTTAATCCCCTGAAAGTTCCAGATGGGCAAAAATACTTTTAAATACGCAGCTGGCTTCTGTCTTATGTGCTTAATATTATACATTTGTTGCTTGTTTTGCACATGTCTATGGCTGCACTACTTGCAAGACGAAAGTCACATATAAAAATACAGACTAATCGAAACACAAAAGTCAGCCATTGTCTAGAATGTGGTTTACAATACAGAGCTTGCAGACAACACAGACTATATATATAAGTCATCTGTCTGAAAACAGAAAGTAGTGTCTCAGACTGACTCCGGAGAAAGGTGCTGACACACAGGGAAACTCACTGATGATTCTCCTTTATGTTTATTCGATAGATCAATACCAAATTATTTCACATATATTATATTCAATATCTATATATATATATCTTGTAACCAAATTCTGGTTTAAAAGTCACAAACCAACATGTAAATACAAAATGTTAGGAAAGGTTTAACATACATAGGGGAAAACATGTCTTATGCCTCGCAAAGACTTTCTACAATCTAGCATAAAGGCAAATGTGGTTGAAAAAAAAGGAAATCCATATACAATTACAGAAAAACATTTAGTCAAGCCACCTAATATAAAATATTTCAGATATCATGTCCAAAAACGTCCACGTGTTGCAGAGGTCTCTACAAATCAATTAGAATGACGTCAACAAGATCTGCAAACCGAAGTCTTAGCAAGTAAACGTGACTCATGCTTTTCTCTCTGAGACAATGAGGCTTGACGTTCAGTTAAAGGCAGGTAAACACGACTATGAAGAAACCCTTCTTTACAACAGCTTAACGGTACCCATTTAGGGCAATACACCCGCTTTCCCAGCTATGTGTGCACGCAGTGTTCTGTGATAAAATGACTCAGTTACTTTAAAAAAGCATAAATGGCAAAACAAAATAACCAGAACTCCGTGAAGCTGGTAAAACCACAAAGACACTGAAATCCAGCAACTCCTGAGAGGCTAAGAGATCAAATGAATCATAAAATCTGGATGACTCTGATTTGGGGTTTAACTTTGGTTAAAACTGAAAAGTCTGAAAAGAACCAATGTTTTGGAAGAAGCAGTGTCACTTGTAAACATCCTGCCACCTAACTAAAAGGACGGCCTCTTCTTCTAGACCCACGACTTAATAAGACAGGAAGCTCTCAACACACAGCGCTGGAGAAGATGGATTCCACAAGTCAAACTTGAGTGAAACTGTTCTAATGCAATGTACCAAACACGCGTTTGTTCTTAGGAAAAATTACAAAACTAACAAATATTTTTCTCCAGAATTATAAAAGATAAAATCTATGAATCAGTACTGTTATGTGATTACAGAACAATAGCCAACTGAAAAAAAAAACAAAACACCAACCCACAGGCCGTCTACACCGTCCCCAATCCATTTCCTGCAGCCAGTACTTCCCACCTGCTCTGAGGACTGAGCCTTAGACACCGTTGACTGTATTTAAAGTTGAGTCAACAGTACTCTCTGTCTCTGGGGCAAAAGTAATGCAGCTCATTACTTACACACAACACTTGTTTCATTCTTCAGGACTTTCTTTGACGGGATTACTCAATGTTGGTTACTTTAAAGGTAACAAAAGGTGTCAGAAAAAAATGCCTTGGAATTCTTTTGCAATTCCACAAAGACACCTGGCAATCTGATACGTTCATTCCTCTCCCCATCACAATTTTTGTTTTTTAAAATTACAATTGACAACTCACGTAAGATGTAATTAATTTACTTAAAATAAGAGAGGGCTTTTCAATCAAGTATCCACGTTCCAAATAACTAAAACATTTAGTTAAATCTTTTAAATTAATCTTTTAATAAATCTTTAATTACTCGGTGCCAGTAATTAAGAGGTTGATTCCGTAAAATTCAAACTTGCACATAGGCGTGTCCCACTCAGAAAAGATTTCATACACTTAGCAACTTGTGCTTTTTGTCTCACCTTTTATAAGAAACACAGATTAATTTCAACTTCAGTTTTCCTTTCTGATGCAGACACGTGTACCTTGTGTAAGAAACGGTCTCCAGGCCACCTCCACATGTAGACCTCAGCATTTCCTGAGAGTGTGAAGTCAACCCCTCCTCCAGGAGACTCTCGCCCTTTTGAGACATTCCCCCTTGCACCTTATGTTTGTCAGACTATGTTTACAGAAATCAGATGACTGGATGAAAACTCTACAGGACAGTCAAGGACAGACGAGAAGACGAGATGCAGAGCGGGAGCCCCTTCCTCCTCCAGTGCACCTGCTGCGGGCAGCCCTCCAGGAAGGCTTGGCCTCCTCCCCTGGACCACAGACTTACTTTTCTCTGTAATAAAGCAGGTAGTACTTCAGGGGATCTGGCAGAGGGAGGCTCAGGACCTTCTCACGCAGGAAGTTCACCGGGGGCTCGGGCTTGGTGTCCGGCGGGGTTGTCACCTCTTCTTCTTGCCGCTCGTCTTCCAGGTCTCCGCAGCTGGTGTCATCAGAGGGGTTGGAGAGCCGACTGGCAAACACCTCTTTGTCCAAAAAGA
Source organism: Delphinus delphis (assembly GCF_949987515.2). NCBI lineage: Eukaryota > Metazoa > Chordata > Mammalia > Artiodactyla > Delphinidae > Delphinus > Delphinus delphis. The sequence goes on along the minus strand of NW_027192796.1, from coordinate 552,111 downwards.
CAATCGTTTCCATTCGGCGGCGGCGAACTCTCCTCCGTTTAAACCTGGGAGTGTTCTTCAGTCCGTTCCCGTTTTTGTTCACAGCTTCCTGGTGGATGACCTTCTTAATGGTGCCCCGGATGGCAATGCGCGCCAGGTCCTGGAGGCTGCGAACCGCCAGGGGTGTGGACAAGTCGTGATTCTCCTGACTCCGACTGGCAGGGCTGGACGAGTGGAGCAAAAGACACAGCCAGAATCTTTTTGGTTTCCCAGGCGGAAGGACCCGTCCGAGTTATCTTAGTCAACTTCTCTTCCAGCGGCATGACCAGGACGCCCCCGACTTTGAGGAGGCTCTTCATGTACCCCTCGTGCTGCTTCTGCACGCCTGCCCCACAGTACACCCGGTCATACTGAGAGCAGCCTGGAGAGATCTCCAGGCAATTGCCGGTGACGAAGGAGGGCTCGCAGAAGTCAAACTTGTCGAAGCTGTCACTCGTCCTGATGAAAAAGTCCAGCTTCTGCTTCGCATACTCTGTCACATCTGAATGGAGTTCCACCCCGTGGTTCACACCAAAAGGACCGAGGATGAGCCCCACCATGGAGCTGAGGTAGCCGGTGCCGCTGCCCAGGTTCAGGAAGGAAAGGCCAGGCTGCAGGTCCAGGGCCTCCATCACCTCCGAATAGATGCACGGAGCAGAGAGGTGGATGTTCCCGTGCTTCCATGCCAGGTCCTTGTACGCGTTCTCCTTAAACTCCTCGAGGTAATAGTCGGCGCGGTCAACAGCTCGGAAGGCCTGCTCCACCAGCTCGGAGCGGATGTACTGCGCCGCCTTCAGATGGTCTATCAGCTCGTCGTTGTCTTCACCAGCACTCACCGCGCCTCCCATCTTCGGGACCGCGCTTACAGAAAGCTGCCGCTGGAGAGACCTCGGGAACCCCCGGAACGCTGGAGGGCGGACCCCCGGGGAGGGGGGAGGGGTGACGGGAGACGACTGGGACGCGGAGGGGTGTTTATGCTTGGGGGTGGGGAACGAGAGGACAGCGGAAGAGGACAGGAAGACGGGGAGAGGAGAATGCGGCCCTGGGGGAGGGTCCGGGAGCCCGGGACCACGGGAAGGGGAGGGGTGGAGAGGAGGGAGAGAGGGGGAGGGGGCCGAGGGGCCGCACCGCCCCCATACCCCGCTGCAGGCTGGGCCGAGGGCGGCGGCGGCGGCGGCGGCGGCTCAGTACCTCCTGGCTCTGCGGGCCCGCGGAATCGGCCGCTGGGCCGCACCTGCAGCTCTTCCGGCGCCCCTCGCCAGTCCGCCTCCCACTACGCAGCCCCGACCTCCGCCCTACTGATATCTTATGATGTTTCTTTTTCTGTGTGACTTATTTCAGTTAGAATCATCATACCTGAATCCACTCATTGTGCTGCTAAGGGCCTGATGACACAGATTTCATTGCTGAGTGATATTGCTTTGTAAGTAAATACCACAACTTTTTTATCCATTTTTCACTTTCTGTGATGTTGAACTTGTACTGTAAACGAGGTTCTTGTAAACAGAGCCGTTCCAAACTTTGGGGTGGCTGTGTCTTTTTGATTTTAAATTCCCTAAGCTATAGGACCATAAGTGGAAGTGCCCTAGGCTCTGTTGCTTTGTTTTTTAGATGTTTCAGGAAACACCATACACTTCTCCCGAGTGGTTTTTGGCAATTTACATCCCGCCCATCAGCATAACAAGGCTCCCAGTTCTCCATGGCCTGTCCTGCCTTTCTGGATTTTACACTTTTATCAGATGGCCCTTTTGACCGGGGGGAAGTGAGACTTCATTGTAGTGCAGATTTCCTTTGCAAGCTTGCTTGGTTGGCCAAAAAGGGCGTATGCGTTTTTTCCTGAATATATTCAGGAAAAAACGCATACGCCCTTTTTGGCCAAGTGCATCATTGTGGACGTTCTGCCTCTTTTCCTATGCTTTCAATGCAATTTCAGTCTACCTCCTGAAATCGGTTTCCTGCAATTCTGCCCCGCTTTCAAGTCCTCTTAGCAGCCTTACTTCAGTCTATTTTTGGACGATTGCTGTCATTTTTAACTCTGCAGGTTTGTGAATTACAGTGCCCCTGAGCTCCTTTCTTCAACTCGCTTTCTTGTGACCTGGCCGCAACACCGCAGGTTGGCTTCAGGCCCTAATCTGGTTTCGGCACGGCACACTGAGCCTTTGGTTAATTCCCCTTCCTGGTGGGAAATGAGAGTTAAATTTGCCCGTCCAGACACCTCCAGCTAGCCTCTCATTGGTTCTCGCTATTCCTGTTCATCTTCCGCAGAAATTGCAAACTGGGCCAAACAGGAGGTTAAAGGTGCTGACTCTCCAAGTGGGGAGAGTGTTAGTAAAGCGTCTGGAATGTTGCACCCGAGTACCAGGGGAGGAAAACTGAGACATATTTGAACACGTCTCCCGTTCACATGGTTGATCATACTTGGGTTCCACATGCATGTTTTAGCTGAAGGAAGAATACCTTAAACCTGGAGAGTTGAGACCCGTGGAATGGGTACCATGCAATATGACTTCAAAGGGTCTTCATTTGCTCACCGAACCTCTCCAATCCTATCACTGCTGCGTTTATGCCCCTGTACACATGCTTGATTCTCTTTTGGAGACATAGCAATCCATAGGTTTTACGATACTTACTAGTCAGGTACATTCTTAGGCGTTTAATATGCGGTGTTGAGTCCATTTCGTTGAGCAAGGAGTAGCTCTTGTCTATTCCATATTTGACTTAAGGAACTTTATCTGTGCTCATTTCAATCTCTGGTTTTATGCAGCACCCCAACTCACCTTTACCCTTAAGCAAGAATAAGTTGGTTTTCTAAATTTGAGACCCTGTTCTGTTCTGTAATTCAGTTCCTGTGTAGCCAAGGTTCCATTCCGTGTATTACTGATATCTTATGATGTTTCTTTTTCTGTGTGACTTATTTCAGTTAGAATCATCATACCTGAATCCACTCATTGTGCTGCTAAGGGCCTGATGACATAGATTTCATTGCTGAGTGATATTGCCTTGTAAGTAAATACCACAACTTCTTTATCCATTTTTCACTTTCTGCGATGTTGAACTTGTACTGTAAACGAGGTTCTTGTAAACAGAGGCGTCCCAAACTTTGGGGTGGCTGTGTCTTTTTGATTTTAATTTCCCTAAGCTATAGCACCATAAGTGGAAGTGCCCTAGGCTCTGTTGCTTTGTTTTTTAGATGTTTCAGGAAACACCATACACTTCTCCAGAGTGGCTGTTGGCAATTTACATCCCGCCCATCAGCATAACAAGGCTCCCAGTTCTCCATGGCCTGTCCTGCCTTTCTGGATTTTACACTTTTTTCAGATGGCCCTTTTGACCGGGGGGAAGTGAGACTTCATTGTAGTGCAGATTTCCTTTGCAAGCTTCCTTGGTTGGCCAAAAAGGGCGTATGCGTTTTTTCCTGAATATATTCAGGATAAAATGCATATGCCCTTTTTGGCCAAGTGCATCATTGTGGACATTCTGCCTCTTTTCCTATGCTTTCAATGCAATTCCAGTCTACCTCCTGAAATCGGTTTCCTGCAATTCTGCCCCGCTTTCAAGTCCTCTTGGCAGCCTTACTTCAGTCTATTTTTCGACGATAGCTGTCATTTATAACTCTGCAGGTTTGTGAATTACAGTGCCCCTGAGCTCCTTTCTTCAACTCGCTTTCTTGTGAGCTGGCCGCAACACCGCAGGATGGCTTCAGGCCCTAATCTGGTTCCGGCACGGCACGCTGAGCCTTTGGGTAATTCCTCTTCCTGGTGGGAAATGAGAGTTAAATTTGCCCGTCCAGACACCTCCAGCTAGCCTCTCATTGGTTCTCGCTATTCCTGTTCATCTTCCGCAGAAATTGCAAACTGGGTCAAACAGGAGGTTAAAGGGACTGACTCTCCAAGTGGGGAGAGTGTTAGTAAATCGTCTGGAATGTTGCACCCGAGTACCAGGGGAGGAAAACTGAGACATATTTGAACACGTCTCCCGATCACATGGTTGATCATACTCTAGGTTCCACATGCATGTTTTAGCTGAAGGAAGAATACCTTAAACCTGGGTAGTTGAAACCCGTGGAATGGGTACCATGCAATATGACTTCAAAGGGTCTTCATTTGCTCACCGAACCTCTCCAATCCTATCACTGCTGCGTTTATGCCCCTGTACACATGCTTGATTCTCTTTCGGAGACATAGCAATCCATAGGTTTTAAGATACTTACAAGTCAGGTACATTCTTAGGCGTTTAATATGCGGTGTTGAGTCCATTTCGTTGAGCAAGGAGTAGCTCTTGTCTATTCCATATTTGGCTTAAGGAACTTTATCTGTGCTCATTTCAATCTCTGGTTTTATGCAGCACCCCAACTCACCTTTACCCTAAAGCAAGCATAAGTTGTTTTTCTAAATGTGAGACCCTGTTCTGTTCTGTAATTCAGTTCCTGTGTAGCCAAGTTTCCATTCCGTGTATTACTGATATCTTATGATGTTTCTTTTTTTGTGTGACTTATTTCAGTTAGAATCATCATACCTGAATCCACTCATTGTGCTGCTAAGGGCCTGATGACATAGATTTCATTGCTGAGTGATATTGCTTTGTAAGTGAATACCACAACTTCTTTATCCATTTTTCACTTTCTGCGATGTTGAACTTGTACTGTAAACGAGGTTCTTGTAAACAGAGCCGTTCCAAACTTTGGGGTGGCTGTGTCTTTTTGATTTTAATTTCCCTAAGCTATAGGACCATAAGTGGAAGTGCCCTAAGCTCTGTTGCTTTGTTTTTTAGATGTTTCAGGAAACACCATACACTTCTCCCAAGTGTCTGTTGGAAATTTACATCCCGCCCATCAGCATAACAAGGCTCCTAGTTCTCAATGGCCTGTTGCATTTCTGGATTTTACACTTTTTTCAGATGGCCCTTTTGACCGGGAGTAAGTGAGACTTCATTGTAGTGCAGATTTCCTTTGCAAGCTTGCTTGGTTGGCCAAAAAGGGCGTATGCGTTTTTTCCTGAATATATTCAGGAAAAAACGCATACGCCCTTTTTGGCCAAGTGCATCATTGTGGACGTTCTGCCTCTTTTCCTATGCTTTCAATGCAATTCCAGTCTACCTCCTGAAATCGGTTTCCTGCAATTCTGCCCCGCTTTCAAGTCCTCTTGGCAGCCTTACTTCAGTCTATTTTTGGACGATAGCTGTCATTTATAACTCTGCAGGTTTGTGAATTACAGTGCCCCTGAGCTCCTTTCTTCAACTCGCTTTCTTGTGACCTGGCCGCAACACCGCAGGATGGCTTCAGGCCCTAATCTGGTTCCAGCCCGGCACACTGAGCCTTTGGTTATTTCCTCTTCCTGGTGGGAAATGAGAGTTAAATTTGCCCGTCCAGACACCTCCAGCTAGCCTCTCATTGGTTCTCGCTATTCCTGTTCATCTTCCGCAGAAATTGCAAACTGGGCCAAACAGGAGGTTAAAGGGACTGACTCTCCAAGTCGGGAGAGTGTTAGTAAAGCGTCTGGAATGTTGCACCCGAGTACCAGGGGAGGAAAACTGAGACATATTTGAACACTTCTCCCGATCACATGGTTGATCATACTCTAGGTTCCACATGCATGTTTTAGCTGAAGGAAGAATACCTTAAACCTGGGTAGTTGAAACCCGTGGAATGGGTACCATGCAATATGACTTCAAAGGGTCTTCATTTGCTCACCGAACCTCTCCAATCCTATCACTGCTGCGTTTATGCCCCTGTACACATGCTTGATTCTCTTTCGGAGACATAGCAATCCATAGGTTTTAAGATACTTACTAGTCAGGTACATTCTTGGCGTTTAATATGGGGTGTTGAGTCCATTTCGTTGAGCAAGGAGTAGCTCTTGTCTATTCCATATTTGGCTTAAGGAACTTTATCTGTGCTCATTTCAATCTCTGGTTTTATGCAGCACCCCAACTCACCTTTACCCTTAAGCAAGAATAAGTTGGTTTTCTAAATTTGAGACCCTGTTCTGTTCTGTAATTCAGTTCCTGTGTAGCCAAGTTTCCATTCCGTGTATTACTGATATCTTATGATGTTTCTTTTTCTGTGTGACTTATTTCAGTTAGAATCATCATACCTGAATCCACTCATTGTGCTGTTAAGGGCCTGATGACACAGATTTCATTGCTGTGTGATATTGATTTGTAAGTAAATACCACAACTTCTTTATCCATTTTTCACTTTCTGCGATGTTGAACTTGTACTGTAAACGAGGTTCTTGTAAACAGAGGCGTCCCAAACTTTGGGGTGGCTGTGTCTTTTTGATTTTAATTTCCCTAAGCTATAGGACCATAAGTGGAAGTGCCCTAGGTTCTGTTGCTTTGTTTTTTAGATGTTTCAGGAAACACCATACACTTCTCCCGAGTGGTTGTTGGAAATTTACATCCCGCCCATCAGCATAACAAGGCTCCCAGTTCTCCATGGCCTATCCTGCCTTTCTGGATTTTACACTTTTTTCAGATGGCCCTTTTGACCAGGGGGAAGTGAGACTTCATTGTAGTGCAGATTTCCTTTGCAAGCTTGCTTGGTTGGCCAAAAAGGGCGTATGCGTTTTTTCCTGAATATATTCAGGAAAAAACGCATACGCCCTTTTTGGCCAAGTGCATCATTGTGGACGTTCTGCCTCTTTTCCTATGCTTTCAATGCAATTCCAGTCTACCTCCTGAAATCGGTTTCCTGCAATTCTGCCCAGCTTTCAAGTCCTCTTGGCAGCCTTACTTCAGTCTATTTTTGGACGATAGCTGTCATTTATAACTCTGCAGGTTTGTGAATTACAGTGCCCCTGAGCTCCTTTCTTCAACTCGCTTTCTTTTGAGCTGGCCGAAACACCGCAGGATGGCTTCAGGCCCTAATCTGGTTCCGGCACGGCACGCTGAGCCTTTGGTTATTTCCTCTTCCTGTTGGGAAATGAGAGTTAAATTTGCCCGTCCAGACACCTCCAGCTAGCCTCTCATTGGTTCTCGCTATTCCTGTTCATCTTCCACAGAAATTGCAAACTGGGCCAAACAGGAGGTTAAAGGGACTGACTCTCCACGTCGGGAGAGTGTTAGTAAAGCGTCTGGAATGTTGCACCCGAGTACCAGGGTACGAAAACTGAGACATATTTGAACACGTCTCCCGATCACATGGTTGATCATACTCTAGGTTCCACATGCATGTTTTAGCTGAAGGAAGAATACCTTAAACCTGGGTAGTTGAAACCCGTGGAATGGGTACCATGCAATATGACTTCAAAGGGTCTTCATTTGCTAACCAAACCTCTCCAATCCTATCACTGCTGCGTTTATGCCCCTGTACACATGCTTGATTCTCTTTCGGAGACATAGCAATCCATAGGTTTTAAGATACTTACTAGTCAGGTACATTCTTAGGCGTTTAATATGCGGTGTTGAGTCCATTTCGTTGAGCAAGGAGTAGCTCTTGTCTATTCCATATTTGACTTAAGGAACTTTATCTGTGCTCATTTCAATCTCTGGTTTTATGCAGCACCCCAATTCACCTTTACCCTTAAGCAAGCATAAGTTGGTTTTCTAAATTTGAGACCCTGTTCTGTTCTGTAATTCAGTTCCTGTGTAGCCAAGTTTACATTCCGTGTATTACTGATATCTTATGATGTTTCTTTTTCTGTGTCACTTACTTCAGTTAGAATCATCATACCTGAATCCACTCATTGTGCTGCTAAGGGCCTGATGACACAGATTTCATTGCTGAGTGATATTGCTTTGTAAGTAAATACCACAACTTCTTTATCCATTTTTCACTTTCTGTGATGTTGAACTTGTACTGTAAACAAGGTTCTTGTAAACAGAGCCGTTCCAAACTTTGGGGTGGCTGTGTCTTTTTGATTTTAATTTCCCTAATCTATAGGACCATAAGTGGAACTGTCCTAGGCTCTGTTGCTTTGTTTTTTAGATGTTTCAGGAAACAGCATACACTTCTCCCCAGTGTCTGTTGGTAATTTACATCCCGCCCATCAGCATAACAAGGCTCCCAGTTCTCCATGGCCTGTCCTGCCTTTCTGGATTTTACACTTTTTTCAGATGGCCCTTTTGACCGGGGGGAAGTGAGACTTCATTGTAGTGCAGATTACCTTTGCAAGCTTGCTTGGTTGGCCAAAAAGGGCGTATGCGTTTTTTCCTGAATATATTCAGGAAAAAACGCATACGCCCTTTTTGGCCAAGTGCATCATTGTGGACGTTCTGCCTCTTTTCCTATGCTTTCAATGCAATTCCAGTCTACCTCCTGAAATCGGTTTCCTGCAATTCTGCCCCGCTTTCAAGTCCTCTTGGCAGCCTTACTTCAGTCTATTTTTGGACGATAGCTGTCATTTATAACTCTGCAGTTTTGTGAATTACAGTGCCCCTGAGCTCCTTTCTTCAACTCGCTTTCTTTTGAGCTGGCCACAACACCGCAGGATGGCTTCAGGCCCTAATCTGGTTCTGGCCCGGCACGCTGAGCCTTTGGTTAATTCCTCTTCCTGGTGGGAAATGAGAGTTAAATTTGCCCGTCCAGACACCTCCAGCTAGCCTCTCATTGGTTCTCGCTATTCCTGTTCATCTTCCGCAGAAATTGCAAACTGGGCCAAACAGGAGGTTAAAGGCGCTGACTCTCCAAGTGGGGAGAGTGTTAGTAAAGCGTCTGGAATGTTGCACCCGAGTTCAAGGGGAGGAAAACTGAGACATATTTGAACACGTCTCCCGTTCACACGGTTGATCATACTCTGGGTTCCACATGCATGTTTTAGCTGAAGGAAGAATACCTTAAACCTGGAGAGTTGAGACCCGTGGAATGGGTACCATGCAATATGACTTCAAAGGGTCTTCATTTGCTCACCGAACCTCTCCAATCCTTTCACTGCTGCGTTTATGCCCCTGTACACACGCTTGATTCTCTTTCGGAGACATAGCAATCCATAGGTTTTAAGATACTTACTAGTCAGGTACATTCTTAGGCGTTTAATATGGGGTGTTGAGTCCATTTCGTTGAGCAAGGAGTAGCTCTTGTCTATTCCATATTTGGCTTAAGGAACATTATCTGTGCTCATTTCAATCTCTGGTTTTATGCAGCACCCCAACTCACCTTTCCCCTTAAGCAAGCATAAGTTGGTTTTCTAAATTTGCGACCCTGTTCTGTTTTGGAATTCAGTTCCTGTGTAGCCAGGTTTACATTCCATGTATTAGTGATATCTTATGATGTTTCTTTTTCTGTGTGACTTATTTCAGTTAGAATCATCGTACCTGAATCCACTCATTGTGCTGCTAAGGGCCTGATGACACAGATTTCATTGCTGAGTGATATTGCTTTGTAAGTAAATACCACAACTTCTTTATCCATTTTTCACTTTCTGCGATGTTGAACTTGTACTGTAAACGAGGTTCTTGTAAACAAAGCCGTTCCAAACTTTGGGGTGGCTGTGTCTTTTTGATTTTGAATTCCTAAGCTATAGGACCATAAGTGGAAGTGCCCTAGGCTCTGTTGCTTTGTTTTTTAGATGTTTCAGGAAACACCATACACTTCTCCCGAGTGGTTGTTGGCAATTTACATCCCGGCCATCAGCATAACAAGGCTCCCAGTTCTCCATGGCCTGTCCTGCCTTTCTGGATTTTACACTTTTTTCAGATGGCCCTTTTGACCGGGGGGAAGTGAGACTTCATTGTAGTGCAGATTTCCTTTGCAAGCTTGCTTGGTTGGCCAAAAAGGGCGTATGCGTTTTTTCCTGAATATATTCAGGAAAAAACGCATACGCCCTTTTCGGCCAAGTGCATCATTGTGGACGTTCTGCCTCTTTTCCTATGCTTTCAATGCAATTCCAGTCTACCTCCTGAAATTGGTTTCCTGCAATTCTGCCCCGCTTTCAAGTCCTCTTGGCAGCCTTACTTCAGTCTATTTTTGGACGATAGCTGTCATTTATAACTCTGCAGGTTTGTGAATTACAGTGCCCCTGAGCTCCTTTCTTCAACTCGCTTTCTTGTGAGCTGGCCGCAACACCGCAGGATGGCTTCAGGCCCTAATCTGGTTCCGGCACGGCACACTGAGCCTTTGGTTATTTCCTCTTCCTGGTGGGAAATGAGAGTTAAATTTGCCCGTCCAGACACCTCCAGCTAGCCTCTCATTGGTTCTCTCTATTCCTGTTCATCTTCCGCAGAAATTGCAAACTGGGCCAAACAGGAGGTTAAACGCGCTGACTCTCCAAGTGGGGAGAGTGTTAGTAAAGCGTCTGGAATGTTGCACCCGAGTACCAGGGGAGGAAAACTGAGACATATTTGAACACGTCTCCCGTTCACATGGTTGATCATACTTGGGTTCCACATGCATGTTTTAGCTGAAGGAAGAATACCTAAAACCTGGGTAGTTGAAACCTGTGGAATGGGTACCATGCAATATGACTTCAAAGGGTCTTCATTTGCTCACCGAACCTCCCCAATCCTATCACTGCTGCGTTTATGCCCCTGTAAACATGCTTGATTCTCTTTCGGAGACATAGCAATCCATAGGTTTTAAGATACTTACTACTCAGGTACATTCTTAGGCGTTTAATATGCGGTGTTGAGTCCATTTCGTTGAGCAAGGAGTAGCTCTTGTCTATTCCATATTTGGCTTAAGGAACTTTATCTGTGCTCATTTCAATCTCTGGTTTTATGCAGCACCCCAACTCACCTTTCCCCTTAAGCAAGCATAAGTTGGTTTTCTAAATTTGAGACCCTGTTCTGTTCTGTAATTCAGTTCCTGTGTAGCCAAGTTTACATTCCGTGTATTACTGATATCTTATGATGTTTCTTTTTCTGTGTGACTTATTTCAGTTAGAATCATCATACCTGAATCCACTCATTGTGCTGCTAAGGGCCTGATGACACAGATTTCATTGCTGAGTGATATTGCTTTGTAAGTAAATACCACAACTTCTTTATCCATTTTTCACTTTCTGCGATGTTGAACTTGTACTGTAAACGAGGTTCTTGTAAACAGAGCCGTTCCAAACTTTGGGGTGGCTGTGTCTTTTTGATTTTAATTTCCCTAAGCTATAGGACCATAAGTGGAAGTGCCCTAGGCTCTGTTGCTTTGTTTTTTAGATGTTTCAGGAAACACCATACACTTCTCCCGAGTGGTTGTTGGCAATTTACATCCCGCCCATCAGCATAACAAGGCTCCCAGTTCTCCATGGCCTGTCCTGCCTTTCTGGATTTTACACTTTTTTCAGATGGCCCTTTTGACCGGGGGGAAGTGAGACTTCATTGTAGTGCAGATTTCCTTTGCAAGCTTGCTTGGTTGGCCAAAAAGGGCGTATGCGTTTTTTCCTGAATATATTCAGGAAAAAACGCATACGCCCTTTTCGGCCAAGTGCATCATTGTGTACGTTCTGCCTCTTTTCCTATGCTTTCAATGCAATTCCAGTCTACCTCCTGAAATCGGTTTCCTGCAATTCTGCCCCGCTTTCAAGTCCTCTTGGCAGCCTTACTTCAGTCTATTTTTGGACGATAGCTGTCATTTATAACTCTGCAGGTTTGTGAATTACAGTGCCCCTGAGCTCCTTTCTTCAACTCGCTTTCTTGTGAGCTGGCCGCAACACCGCAGGATGGCTTCAGGCCCTAATCTGGTTCCGGCACGGCACGCTGAGCCTTTGGTTATTTCCTCTTCCTGGTGGGAAATGAGAGTTAAATTTGCCCGTCCAGACACCTCCAGCTAGCCTCTCATTGGTTCTCGCTATTCCTGTTCATCTTCCGCAGAAATTGCAAACTGGGCCAAACAGGAGGTTAAAGGGACTGACTCTCCAAGTGGGGAGAGTGTTAGTAAAGTGTCTGGAATGTTGCACCCGAGTACCAGGGGAGGAAAACTGAGACATATTTGAACACGTCTCCCGTTCACATGGTTGATCATACTTGGGTTCCATATGCATGTTTTAGCTGAAGGAAGAATACCTTAAACCTGGAGAGTTAAGACCCGAGTAATGGGTACCATGCAATATGACTTCAAAGGGTCTTCATTTGCTCACCGAACCTCTCCAATCCTATCACTGCTGCGTTTATGCCCCTGTACACATGCTTGATTCTCTTTCGGAGACATAGCAATCCATAGGTTTTAAGATACTTACTAGTCAGGTACATTCTTAGGCGTTTAATATGGGGTGTTGAGTCCATTTCGTTGAGCAAGGAGTAGCTCTTGTCTATTCCATATTTGGCTTAAGGAACTTTATCTGTGCTCATTTCAATCTCTGGTTTTATGCAGCACCCCAACTCACCTTTCCCCTTAAGCAAGCATAAGTTGGTTTTCTAAATTTGAGACCCTGTTCTGTTCTGTAATTCAGTTCCTGTGTAGCCAAGTTTACATTCCGTGTATTACTGATATCTTATGATGTTTCTTTTTCTGTGTGACTTATTTCAGTTAGAATCATCATACCTGAATCCACTCATTGTGCTGCTAAGGGCCTGATGACACAGATTTCATTGCTGAGTGATATTGCTTTGTAAGTAAATACCACAACTTCTTTATCCATTTTTCACTTTCTGCGATGTTGAACTTGTACTGTAAACGAGGTTCTTGTAAACAGAGCCGTTCCAAACTTTGGGGTGGCTGTGTCTTTTTGATTTTGAATTCCCTAAGCTATAGGACCATAAGTGGAAGTGCCCTAGGCTCTGTTGCTTTGTTTTTTAGATGTTTCAGGAAACACCATACACTTCTCCCGAGTGGTTGTTGGCAATTTACATCCCGGCCATCAGCATAACAAGGCTCCCAGTTCTCCATGGCCTGTCCTGCCTTTCTGGATTTTACACTTTTTTCAGATGGCCCTTTTGACCGGGGGGAAGTGAGACTTCATTGTAGTGCAGATTTCCTTTGCAAGCTTGCTTGGTTGGCCAAAAAGGGCGTATGCGTTTTTTCCTGAATATATTCAGGAAAAAACGCATACGCCCTTTTTGGCCAAGTGCATCATTGTGGACGTTCTGCCTCTTTTCCTATGCATTCAATGCAATTCCAGTCTACCTCCTAAAATCGGTTTCCTGCAATTCTGCCCCACTTTCAAGTCCTCTTGGCAGCCTTACTTCAGTCTATTTTTGGACGATAGCTGTCATTTATAACTCTGCAGGTTTGTGAATTACAGTGCCCCTGAGCTCCTTTCTTCAACTCGCTTTCTTGTGAGCTGGCCGCAACACCGCAGGATGGCTTCAGGCCCTAATCTGGTTCCGGCACGGCACGCTGAGCCTTTGGTTATTTCCTCTTCCTGGTGGGAAATGAGAGTTAAATTTGCCCGTCCAGACACCTCCAGCTAGCCTCTCATTGGTTCTCGCTATTCCTGTTCATCTTCCGCAGAAATTGCAAACTGGGCCAAACAGGAAGTTAAAGGGACTGACTCTCCAAGTGGGGAGAGTGTTAGTAAAGCGTCTGGAATGTTGCACCCGAGTACCAGGGGAGGAAAACTGAGACATATTTGAACACGTCTCCCGTTCACATGGTTGATCATACTTGGGTTCCATATGCATGTTTTAACTGAAGGAAGAATACCTTAAACCTGGAGAGTTGAGACCCGTGGAATGGGTACCATGCAGTATGACTTCAAAGGGTCTTCATTTGCTCACCGAACCTCTCCAATCCTAGCACTGCTGCGTTTATGCCCCTGTACACATGCTTGATTCTCTTTCGGAGACATAGCAATCCATACGTTTTAAGATACTTACTACTCAGGTACATTCTTAGGCGTTTAATATGCGGTGTTGAGTCCATTTCATTGAGCAAGGAGTAGCTCTTGTCTATTCCATATTTGGCTTAAGGAACTTTATCTGTGCTCATTTCAATCTCTGGTTTTATGCAGCACCCCAACTCACCTTTCCCCTTAAGCAAGCATAAGTTGGTTTTCTAAATTTGAGACCCTGTTCTGTTCTGTAATTCAGTTCCTGTGTAGCCAAGTTTACATTCCGTGTATTACTGATATCTTATGATGTTTCTTTTTCTGTGTGACTTATTTCAGTTAGAATCATCATACCTGAATCCACTCATTGTGCTGCTAAGGGCCTGATGACACAGATTTCATTGCTGAGTGATATTGCTTTGTAAGTAAATACCACAACTTCTTTATCCATTTTTCACTTTCTGCGATGTTGAACTTGTACTGTAAACGAGGTTCTTGTAAACAGAGCCGTTCCAAACTTTGGGGTGGCTGTGTCTTTTTGATTTTGAATTCCCTAAGCTATAGGACCATAAGTGGAAGTGCCCTAGGCTCTGTTGCTTTGTTTTTTAGATGTTTCAGGAAACACCATACACTTCTCCTGAGTGTCTGTTGGTAATTTACATCCCGCCCATCAGCATAACAAGGCTCCCAGTTCTCCATGGCCTGTCCTGCCTTTCTGGATTTTACACTTTTTTCAGATGGCCCTTTTGACCGGGGGGAAGTGAGACTTCATTGTAGTGCAGATTTCCTTTGCAAGCTTGCTTGGTTGGCCAAAAAGTGCGTATGCGTTTTTTCCTGAATATATTCAGGAAAAAACGTATACGCACTTTTTGGCCAAGTGCATCATTGTGGACGTTCTGCCTCTTTTCCTATGCTTTCAATGCAATTCCAGTCTACCTCCTGAAATCGGTTTCCTGCAATTCTGCCCCGCTTTCAAGTCCTCTTGGCAGCCTTACTTCAGTCTATTTTTGGACGATAGCTGTCATTTATAACTCTGCAGGTTTGTGAATTACAGTGCCCCTGAGCTCCTTTCTTCAACTCGCTTTCTTGTGACCTGGCCGCAACACCGCAGGATGGCTTCAGGCCCTAATCTGGTTCCGGCCCGGCATGCTGAGCCTTTGGTTAATTCCTCTTCCTGCTGGGAAATGAGAGTTAAATTTGCCCGTCCAGACACCTCCAGCTAGTCTTTCATTGGTTCTCGCTATTCCTGTTCATCTTCCGCAGAAATTGCAAACTGGGCGAAACAGGATGTTAAAGGGACTGACTCTCCAAGTCGGGAGAGTGTTAGTAAAGCGTCTGGAATGTTGCACCCGAGTACCAGGGGAGGAAAACTGAGACATATTTGAACACGTCTCCCGTTTACATGGTTGATCATACTTGGGTTCCATATGCATGTTTTAGCTGAAGGAAGAATACCTTAAACCTGGAGAGTTAAGACCCGAGTAATGGGTACCATGCAATATGACTTCAAAGGGTCTTCATTTGCTCACCGAACCTCTCCAATCCTATCACTGCTGCGTTTATGCCCCTGTACACATGCTTGATTCTCTTTCGGAGACATAGCAATCCATAGGTTTTAAGATACTTACTAGTCAGGTACATTCTTAGGCGTTTAATATGGGGTGTTGAGTCCATTTCGTTGAGCAAGGAGTAGCTCTTGTCTATTCCATATTTGGCTTAAGGAACTTTATCTGTGCTCATTTCAATCTCTGGTTTTATGCAGCACCCCAACTCACCTTTCCCCTTAAGCAAGCATAAGTTGGTTTTCTAAATTTGAGACCCTGTTCTGTTCTGTAATTCAGTTCCTGTGTAGCCAAGTTTACATTCCGTGTATTACTGATATCTTATGATGTTTCTTTTTCTGTGTGACTTATTTCAGTTAGAATCATCATACCTGAATCCACTCATTGTGCTGCTAAGGGCCTGATGACACAGATTTCATTGCTGAGTGATATTGCTTTGTAAGTAAATACCACAACTTCTTTATCCATTTTTCACTTTCTGCGATGTTGAACTTGTACTGTAAACGAGGTTCTTGTAAACAGAGCCGTTCCAAACTTTGGGGTGGCTGTGTCTTTTTGATTTTGAATTCCCTAAGCTATAGGACCATAAGTGGAAGTGCCCTAGGCTCTGTTGCTTTGTTTTTTAGATGTTTCAGGAAACACCATACACTTCTCCCGAGTGGTTGTTGGCAATTTACATCCCGCCCATCAGCATAACAAGGCTCCCAGTTCTCCATGGCCTGTCCTGCTTTTCTGGATTTTACACTTTTTTCAGATGGCCCTTTTGACCGGGGGGAAGTGAGACTTCATTGTAGTGCAGATTTCCTTTGCAAGCTTGCTTGGTTGGCCAAAAAGGGCGTATGCGTTTTTTCCTGAATATATTCAGGAAAAAACGCATACGCCCTTTTTGGCCAAGTGCATCATTGTGGACGTTCTGCCTCTTTTCCTATGCATTCAATGCAATTCCAGTCTACCTCCTAAAATCGGTTTCCTGCAATTCTGCCCCACTTTAAAGTCCTCTTGGCAGCCTTACTTCAGTCTATTTTTGGACGATAGCTGTCATTTATAACTCTGCAGGTTTGTGAATTACAGTGCCCCTGAGCTCCTTTCTTCAACTCGCTTTCTTGTGAGCTGGCCGCAACACCGCAGGATGGCTTCAGGCCCTAATCTGGTTCCGGCACGGCACGCTGAGCCTTTGGTTATTTCCTCTTCCTGGTGGGAAATGAGAGTTAAATTTGCCCGTCCAGACACCTCCAGCTAGCCTCTCATTGGTTCTCGCTATTCCTGTTCATCTTCCGCAGAAATTGCAAACTGGGCCAAACAGGAAGTTAAAGGGACTGACTCTCCAAGTGGGGAGAGTGTTAGTAAAGCGGCTGGAATGTTGCACCCGAGTACCAGGGGAGGAAAACTGAGACATATTTGAACACGTCTCCCGATCACATGGTTGATCATACTCTAGGTTCCACATGCATGTTTTAGCTGAAGGAAGAATACCTTAAACCTGGGTAGTTGAAACCCGTGGAATGGGTACCATGCAATATGACTTCAAAGGGTCTTCATTTGCTCACCGAACCTCTCCAATCCTATCACTGCTGCGTTTATGCCCCTGTACACATGCTTGATTCTCTTTCGGAGACATAGCAATCCATAGGTTTTAAGATACTTACTAGTCAGGTACATTCTTAGGCGTTTAATATGGGGTGTTGAGTCCATTTCGTTGAGCAAGGAGTAGCTCTTGTCTATTCCATATTTGGCTTAAGGAACTTTATCTGTGCTCATTTCAATCTCTGGTTTTATGCAGCACCCCAACTCACCTTTACCCTTAAGCAAGCATAAGTTGGTTTTCTAAATTTGAGACCCTGTTCTGTTCTGTAATTCAGTTCCTGTGTAGCCAAGTTTACATTCCGTGTATTACTGATATCTTATGATGTTTCTTTTTCTGTGTGACTTATTTCAGTTAGAATCATCATACCTGAATCCACTCATTGTGCTGCTAAGGGCCTGATGACACAGATTTCATTGCTGAGTGATATTGCTTTGTAAGTAAATACCACAACTTCTTTATCCATTTTTCACTTTCTGCGATGTTGAACTTGTACTGTAAACGAGGTTCTTGTAAACAGAGCCGTTCCAAACTTTGGGGTGGCTGTGTCTTTTTGATTTTAATTTCCCTAAGCTATAGGACCATAAGTGGAAGTGCCCTAGGTTCTGTTGCTTTGTTTTTTAGATGTTTCAGGAAACACCATACACTTCTCCCGAGTGGTTGTTGGCAATTTACATCCCGCCCATCAGCATAACAAGGCTCCCAGTTCTCCATGGCCTGTCCTGCCTTTCTGGATTTTACACTTTTTTCAGATGGCCCTTTTGACCGGGGGGAAGTGAGACTTCATTGTAGTGCAGATTTCCTTTGCAAGCTTGCTTGGTTGGCCAAAAAGGGCGTATGCGTTTTTTCCTGAATATATTCAGGAAAAAATGCATATGCCCTTTTTGGCCAAGTGCATAATTGTGGACGTTCTGCCTCTTTTCCTATGCTTTCAATGCAATTCCAGTCTACCTCCTGAAATCGGTTTCCTGCAATTCTGCCCCGATTTCAAGTCCTCTTGGCAGCCTTACTTCAGTCTATTTTTGGACGATAGCTGTCATTTATAACTCTGCAGGTTTGTGAATTACAGTGCCCCTGAGCTCCTTTCTTCAACTCGGTTTCTTTTGAGCTGGCCGCAACACCGCAGGATGACTTCAGGCCCTAATCTGGTTCTGGCCCGGCACGCTGAGCCTTTGGTTATTTCCTCTTCCTGTTGGGAAATGAGAGTTAAATTTGCCCGTCCAGACACCTCCAGCTAGCCTCTCATTGGTTCTCGCTATTCCTGTTCATCTTCCGCAGAAATTGCAAACTGGGCCAAACAGGAGGTTAAAGGCGCTGACTCTCCAAGTGGGGAGAGTGTTAGTAAAGCGTCTGGAATGTTGCACCCGAGTACCAGGGGAGGAAAACTGAGACATATTTGAACACGTCTCCCGATCACATGGTTGATCATACTCTGGGTTCCACATGCATGTTTTAGCTGAAGGAAGAATACCTAAAACCTGGGTAGTTGAAACCCGTGGAATGGGTACCATGCAATATGACTTCAAAGGGTCTTCATTTGCTCACCGAACCTCTCCAATCCTATCACTGCTGCGTTTATGCCCCTGTACACATGCTTGATTCTCTTTCGGAGACATAGCAATCCATAGGTTTTAAGATACTTACTTGTCAGGTACATTCTTAGGCGTTTAATATGCGGTGTTGAGTCCAGTTCGTTGAGCAAGGAGTAGCTCTTGTCTATTCCATATTTGGCTTAAGGAACTTTATCTGTGCTCATTTCAATCTCTGGTTTTATGCAGCAACCCAACTCACCTTTCCCCTTAAGCAAGCATAAGTTGGTTTTCTAAATTTGAGAACCTGTTCTGTTCTGTAATTCAGTTCCTGTGTAGCCAAGTTTACATTCCGTGTATTAGTGATATCTTATGATGTTTCTTTTTCTGTGTGACTTATTTCAGTTAGAATCATCGTACCTGAATCTACTCATTATGCTGCTACGGGCCTGATGACATAGATTTCATTGCTGAGTGATACTGCATTGTACGTAAGTACCACAAGTTCTTTATCCATTTTTCACTTTCTGCGATGTTGAACTTGTACTGTAAACGAGATTCTTGTAAACAGAGCCGTTCCAAATTTTGGGGTGGCTGTGTCTTTTTGATTTTAATTTCCCTAAGCTATAGGACCATAAGTGGAAGTGCCCTAGGCTCTGTTGCTTTGTTTTTTAGATGTTTCAGGAAACACCATACACTTCTCCCAAGTGTCTGTTGGCAATTTACGTCCCGCCCATCAGCATAACAAGGCTCCCAGTTCTCCATGTCCTGTCCTGCCTTTCTGTATTTTACACTTTTTTCAGATGGCCCTTTTGACCGGGGGGAAGTGAGACTTCATTGTAGTGCAGATTTCCTTTGCAAGCTTCCTTGGTTGGCCAAAAAGGGCGTATGTGTTTTTTCCTGAATATATTCAGGAAAAAACGCATACGCCCTTTTTGGCCAAGTGCATCATTGTGGACGTTCTGCCTCTTTTCCTATGCATTCAATGCAATTCCAGTCTACCTCCTAAAATCGGTTTCCTGCAATTCTGCCCCACTTTCAAGTCCTCTTGGCAGCCTTACTTCAGTCTATTTTTGGACGATAGCTGTCATTTATAACTCTGCAGGTTTGTGAATTACAGTGCCCCTGAGCTCCTTTCTTCAACTCGCTTTCTTGTGAGCTGGCCGCAACACCGCAGGATGGCTTCAGGCCCTAATCTGGTTCCGGCACGGCACGCTGAGCCTTTGGTTATTTCCTCTTCCTGGTGGGAAATGAGAGTTAAATTTGCCCGTCCAGACACCTCCAGCTAGCCTCTCATTGGTTCTCGCTATTCCTGTTCATCTTCCGCAGAAATTGCAAACTGGGCCAAACAGGAAGTTAAAGGGACTGACTCTCCAAGTGGGGAGAGTGTTAGTAAAGCGGCTGGAATGTTGCACCCGAGTACCAGGGGAGGAAAACTGAGACATATTTGAACACGTCTCCCGTTCACATGGTTGATCATACTCTAGGTTCCACATGCATGTTTTAGCTGAAGGAAGAATACCTTAAACCTGGGTAGTTGAAACCCGTGGAATGGGTACCATGCAATATGACTTCAAAGGGTCTTCATTTGCTCACCGAACCTCTCCAATCCTATCACTGCTGCGTTTATGCCCCTGTACACATGCTTGATTCTCTTTCGGAGACATAGCAATCCATAGGTTTTAAGATACTTACTAGTCAGGTACATTCTTAGGCGTTTAATATGGGGTGTTGAGTCCATTTCGTTGAGCAAGGAGTAGCTCTTGTCTATTCCATATTTGGCTTAAGGAACTTTATCTGTGCTCATTTCAATCTCTGGTTTTATGCAGCACCCCAACTCACCTTTACCCTTAAGCAAGAATAAGTTGGTTTTCTAAATTTGAGACCCTGTTCTGTTCTGTAATTCAGTTCCTGTGTAGCCAAGTTTACATTCCGTGTATTACTGATATCTTATGATGTTTCTTTTTCTGTGTGACTTATTTCAGTTAGAATCATCATACCTGAATCCACTCATTGTGCTGCTAAGGGCCTGATGACACAGATTTCATTGCTGAGTGATATTGCTTTGTAAGTAAATACCACAACTTCTTTATCCATTTTTCACTTTCTGCGATGTTGAACTTGTACTGTAAACGAGGTTCTTGTAAACAGAGCCGTTCCAAACTTTGGGGTGGCTGTGTCTTTTTGATTTTAATTTCCCTAAGCTATAGGACCATAAGTGGAAGTGCCCTAGGTTCTGTTGCTTTGTTTTTTAGATGTTTCAGGAAACACCATACACTTCTCCCGAGTGGTTGTTGGCAATTTACATCCCGCCCATCAGCATAACAAGGCTCCCAGTTCTCCATGGCCTGTCCTGCCTTTCTGGATTTTACACTTTTTTCAGATGGCCCTTTTGACCGGGGGGAAGTGAGACTTCATTGTAGTGCAGATTTCCTTTGCAAGCTTGCTTGGTTGGCCAAAAAGGGCGTATGCGTTTTTTCCTGAATATATTCAGGAAAAAATGCATATGCCCTTTTTGGCCAAGTGCATAATTGTGGACGTTCTGCCTCTTTTCCTATGCTTTCAATGCAATTCCAGTCTACCTCCTGAAATCGGTTTCCTGCAATTCTGCCCCGATTTCAAGTCCTCTTGGCAGCCTTACTTCAGTCTATTTTTGGACGATAGCTGTCATTTATAACTCTGCAGGTTTGTGAATTACAGTGCCCCTGAGCTCCTTTCTTCAACTCGGTTTCTTTTGAGCTGGCCGCAACACCGCAGGATGACTTCAGGCCCTAATCTGGTTCTGGCCCGGCACGCTGAGCCTTTGGTTATTTCCTCTTCCTGTTGGGAAATGAGAGTTAAATTTGCCCGTCCAGACACCTCCAGCTAGCCTCTCATTGGTTCTCGCTATTCCTGTTCATCTTCCGCAGAAATTGCAAACTGGGCCAAACAGGAGGTTAAAGGCGCTGACTCTCCAAGTGGGGAGAGTGTTAGTAAAGCGTCTGGAATGTTGCACCCGAGTACCAGGGGAGGAAAACTGAGACATATTTGAACACGTCTCCCGATCACATGGTTGATCATACTCTGGGTTCCACATGCATGTTTTAGCTGAAGGAAGAATACCTAAAACCTGGGTAGTTGAAACCCGTGGAATGGGTACCATGCAATATGACTTCAAAGGGTCTTCATTTGCTCACCGAACCTCTCCAATCCTATCACTGCTGCGTTTATGCCCCTGTACACATGCTTGATTCTCTTTCGGAGACATAGCAATCCATAGGTTTTAAGATACTTACTTGTCAGGTACATTCTTAGGCGTTTAATATGCGGTGTTGAGTCCAGTTCGTTGAGCAAGGAGTAGCTCTTGTCTATTCCATATTTGGCTTAAGGAACTTTATCTGTGCTCATTTCAATCTCTGGTTTTATGCAGCAACCCAACTCACCTTTCCCCTTAAGCAAGCATAAGTTGGTTTTCTAAATTTGAGAACCTGTTCTGTTTTGGAATTCAGTTCCTGTGTAGCCAAGTTTACATTCCGTGTATTAGTGATATCTTATGATGTTTCTTTTTCTGTGTGACTTATTTCAGTTAGAATCATCGTACCTGAATCTACTCATTATGCTGCTACGGGCCTGATGACATAGATTTCATTGCTGAGTGATACTGCATTGTACGTAACTACCACAAGTTCTTTATCCATTTTTCACTTTCTGCGATGTTGAACTTGTACTGTAAACGAGATTCTTGTAAACAGAGCCGTTCCAAATTTTGGGGTGGCTGTGTCTTTTTGATTTTAATTTCCCTAAGCTATAGGACCATAAGTGGAAGTGCCCTAGGCTCTGTTGCTTTGTTTTTTAGATGTTTCAGGAAACACCATACACTTCTCCCGAGTGGTTGTTGGCAATTTACATCCCGCCCATCAGCATAACAAGATTCCCAGTTCTCCATGTCCTGTCCTGCCTTTCTGTATTTTACACTTTTTTCAGATGGCCCTTTTGACCGGGGGGAAGTGAGACTTCATTGTAGTGCAGATTTCCTTTGCAAGCTTCCTTGGTTGGCCAAAAAGGGCGTATGTGTTTTTTCCTGAATATATTCAGGAAAAAACGCATACGCCCTTTTTGGCCAAGTGCATCATTGTGGACGTTCTGCCTCTTTTCCTATGCTTTCAATGCAATTCCAGTCTACCTCCTGCAATCGGTTTCCTGCAATTCTGCCCCGCTTTCAAGTCCTCTTGGCAGCCTTACTTCAGTCTATTTTTGGACGATAGCTGTCATTTATAACTCTGCAGGTTTGTGAATTCCAGTGCCCCTGAGCTCCTTTCTTCAACTCGCTTTCTTTTGAGCTGGCCGCAACACCGCAGGATGGCTTCAGGCCCTAATCTGGTTCCGGCCCGGCATGCTGAGCCTTTGGTTAATTCCACTTCCTGGTGGGAAATGAGAGTTAAATTTGCCCGTCCAGACACCTCCAGCTAGCCTCTCATTGGTTCTCGCTATTCCTGTTCATCTTCCGCAGAAATTGCAAACTGGGCCAAACAGGAGGTTAAAGGCGCTGACTCTCCAAGTGGGGAGAGTGTTAGTAAAGCGTCTGGAATGTTGCACCCGAGTACCAGCGGAGGAAAACTGAGACATATTTGAACACGACTCCCGTTCACATGGTTGATCATACTTGGGTTCCACATGCATGTTTTAGCTGAAGGAAGAATACCTTAAACCTGGAGAGTTAAGACCCGTGTAATGGGTACCATGCAATATGACTTCAAAGGGTCTTCATTTGCTCACCGAACCTCTCCAATCCTATCACTGCTGCGTTTATGCCCCTGTACACATGCTTGATTCTCTTTCGGAGACATAGCGATCCATAGGTTTTAAGATACTTACTAGTCAGGTACATTCTTAGGCGTTTAATATGCGGTGTTGAGTCCATTTCGTTGAGCAAGGAGTAGCTCTTGTCTATTCCATATTTGACTTAAGGAACTTTATCTGTGCTCATTTCAATCTCTGGTTTTATGCAGCACCCCAACTCACCTTTCCCCTTAAGCAAGCATAAGTTGGTTTTCTAAATTTGAGACCCTGTTCTGTTCTGTAATTCAGTTCCTGTGTAGCCAAGTTTCCATTCCGTGTATTACTGATATCTTATGATGTTTCTTTTTCTGTGTGACTTATTTCAGTTAGAATCATCATACCTGAATCCACTCATTGTGCTGCTAAGGGCCTGATGACACAGATTTCATTGCTGAGTGATATTGCTTTGTAAGTAAATACCACAACTTCTTTATCCATTTTTCACTTTCTGCGATGTTGAACTTGTACTGTAAACGAGGTTCTTGTAAACAGAGCCGTTCCAAACTTTGGGGTGGCTGTGTCTTTTTGATTTTAATTTCCCTAAGCTATAGGACCATAAGTGGAAGTGCCCTAGGTTCTGTTGCTTTGTTTTTTAGATGTTTCAGGAAACACCATACACTTCTCCCGAGTGGTTGTTGGCAATTTACATCCCGCCCATCAGCATAACAAGGCTCCCAGTTCTCCATGGCCTGACCTGCCTTTCTGGATTTTACACTTTTTTCAGATGGCCCTTTTGACCGGGGGGAAGTGAGACTTCATTGTAGTGCAGATTTCCTTTGCAAGCTTGCTTGGTTGGCCAAAAAGGGCGTATGCGTTTTTTCCTAAATATATTCAGGAAAAAACGCATACGCCCTTTTTGGCCAAGTGCATCATTGTGGACGTTCTGCCTCTTTTCCTATGCTTTCCATACAATTCCAGTCTACCTCCTGAAATCGGTTTCCTGCAATTCTGCCCCGCTTTCAAGTCCTCTTGGCAGCCTTACTTCAGTCTATTTTTGGACGATAGCTGTCATTTATAACTCTGCAGGTTTGTGAATTACAGTGCCCCTGAGCTCCTTTCTTCAACTCGCTTTCTTTTGAGCTGGCCGCAACACCGCAGGATGGCTTCAGGCCCTAATCTGGCTCCGGTACGGCACGTTGAGCCTTTGGTTATTTCCTCTTCCTGGTGGGAAATGAGAGTTAAATTTGCCCGTCCAGACACCTCCAGCTAGCCTCTCATTGGTTCTCGCTATTCCTGTTCATCTTCCGCAGAAATTGCAAACTGGGCCAAACAGGAGGTTAAAGGGACTGACTCTCCAGGTCGGGAGAGTGTTAGTAAAGCGTCTGGAATGTTGCACCCGAGTACCAGGGTACGAAAACTGAGACATATTTGAACACGTCTCCCGATCACGTGGTTGATCATACTCTAGGTTCCACATGCATGTTTTAGCTGAAGGAAGAATACCTTAAACCTGGGTAGTTGAAACCCGTGGAATGGGTACCATGCAATATGACTTCAAAGGGTCTTCATTTGCTCACCAAACCTCTCCAATCCTATCACTGCTGCGTTTATGCCCCTGTACACATGCTTGATTCTCTTTCGGAGACATAGCAATCCATAGGTTTTAAGATACTTACTAGTCAGGAACATTCTTAGGCGTTTAATATGGGGTGTTGAGTCCATTTCGTTGAGCAAGGAGTAGCTCTTGTCTATTCCATATTTGGCTTAAGGAACTTTATCTGTGCTCATTTCAATCTCTGGTTTTATGCAGCACCCCAACTCACATTTACCCTTAAGCAAGAATAAGTTGGTTTTCTAAATTTGAGACCCTGTTCTGTTCTGTAATTCAGTTCCTGTGTAGCCAAGTTTACATTCCGTGTATTACTGATATCTTATGATGTTTCTTTTTCTGTGTGACTTATTTCAGTTAGAATCATCATACCTGAATCCACTCATTGTGCTGCTAAGGGCCTGATGACACAGATTTCATTGCTGAGTGATATTGCTTTGTAAGTAAATACCAGAACTTCTTTATCCATTTTTCACTTTCTGCGATGTTGAACTTGTACTGTAAACGAGGTTCTTGTAAACAGAGGCGTCCCAAACTTTGGGGTGGCTGTGTCTTTTTGATTTTAATTTCCCTAAGCTATAGGACCATAAGTGGAAGTGCCCTAGGCTCTGTTGCTTTGTTTTTTAGATGTTTCAGGAAACACCATACACTTCTCCAGAGTGGCTGTTGGCAATTTACATCCCGCCCATCAGCATAAGAAGGCTCCCAGTTCTCCATGGCCTGTCGTGCCTTTATGGATTTTACACTTTTTGCAGATGGCCCTTTTGCCCGGGGGGAAGTGAGACTTCATTGTAGTGCAGATTTCCTTTGCAAGCTTGCTTGGTTGGCCAAAAAGGGCGTATGCGTTTTTTCCTGAATATATTCAGGAAAAAACGCATACGCCCTTTTTGGCCAAGTGCATCATTGTGGACGTTCTGCCTCTTTTCCTATGCTTTCAATGCAATTCCAGTCTACCTCCTGAAATCGGTTTCCTGCAATTCTTCCCCTCTTTCAAGTCCTCTTGGCAGCCTTACTTCAGTCTATTTTTGGACGATAGCTGTCATTTATAACTCTGCAGGTTTGTGAATTACAGTGCCCCTGAGCTCCTTTCTACAACTCGATTTCTTGTGAGCTGGCCGCAACACCGCAGGATGGCTTCAGGCCCTAATCTTGTTCCGGCACGGCACGCTGAGCCTTTGGTTAGTTCCTCTTCCTGGTGGGAAATGAGAGTTAAATTTGCCCGTCCAGACACCTCCAGCTAGTCTCTCATTGGTTCTCGCTATTCCTGTTCATCTTCCACAGAAATTGCAAACTGGGCCAAACAGGAGGTTAAAGGGACTGACTCTCCAAGTCGGGAGAGTGTTAGTAAAGCGTCTGGAATGTTGCACCCGAGTACCAGGGTACGAAAACTGAGACATATTTGAACACGTCTCCCGTTCACATGGTTGATCATACTCTGGGTTCCACATGCATGTTTTAGCTGAAGGAAGAATACCTAAAACCTGGGTAGTTGAAACCCGTGGAATGGGTACCATGCAATATGACTTCAAAGGGTCTTCATTTGCTCACGAACCTCTCCAATCCTATTACTGCTGCGTTTCTGCCCCTGTACACATGCTTGATTCTCTTTCGGAGACATAGCAATCCATAGGATTTAAGATACTTACTAGACAGGTACATTCTTAGGCGTTTAATATGCGGTGTTGAGTCCATTTCGTTGAGCAAGGAGTAGCTCTTGTCTATTCCATATTTGGCTTAAGGAACTTTATCTGTGCTCATTTCAATCTCTGGTTTTATGCAGCACCCCAACTCACCTTTACTCTTAAGCAAGAATATGTTGGTTTTCTAAATTTGAGACCCTGTTCTGTTCTGTAATTCAGTTCCTGTGTAGCCAAGTTTACATTCCGTGTATTACTGATATCTTATGATGTTTCTTTTTCTGTGTGACTTATTTCAGTTAGAATCATCATACCTGAATCCACTCATTGTGCTGCTAAGGGCCTGATGACACAGATTTCATTGCTGAGTGATATTGCTTTGTAAGTAAATACCACAAGTTCTTTATCCATTTTTCACTTTCTGCGATGTTGAACTTGTACTGTAAACGAGGTTCCTGTAAACAGAGCTGTTCCAAACTTTGGGGTGGCTGTGTCTTTTTGATTTTAATTTCCCTAAGCTATAGAACCATAAGTGGAAGTGCCCTAGGTTCTGTTGCTTTGTTTTTTAGATGTTTCAGGAAACACCATACACTTCTCCCAAGTGGTTGTTGGCAATTTACATCCCACCCATCAGCATAACAAGGCTCCCAGTTCTCCATGGCCTGTCCTGTCTTTCTGGATTTTACACTTTTTTCAGATGGCCCTTTTGACCGGGGGGAAGTGAGACTTCATTGTAGTGCAGATTTCCTTTGTAAGTTTGCTTGGTTGGCCAAAATGGGCGTATGCGTTTTTTTCTGAATATATTCAGGAAAAAACGCATACGCCCTTTTTGGCCAAGTGCATCATTGTGGACGTTCTGCCTCTTTTCCTATGCTTTCAATGCAATTCCAGTCTACCTCCTGAAATCGGTTTCCTGCAATTCTGCCCCGCTTTCAAGTCCTCTTGGCAGCCTTACTTCAGTATATTTTTGGACGATAGCTGTCATTTATAACTCTGCAGGTTTGTGAATTACAGTGCCCCTGAGCTCCTTTCTTCAACTCGCTTTCTTGTGAGCTGGCCGCAACACCGCAGGATGGCTTCAGGCCCTAATCTTGTTCCGGCCCGGCACGCTGAGCCTTTGGTTAATTCCTCTTCCTGGTGGGAAATGAGAGTTAAATTTGCCCGTCCAGACACCTCCAGCTAGTCTCTCATTGGTTCTCGCTATTCCTGTTCATCTTCCGCAGAAATTGCAAACGGGGCCAAACAGGAGGTTAAAGGGATTGACTCTCCAAGTCGGGAGAGTGTTAGGAAAGCGTCTGGAATGTTGCACCCGAGTACCAGGGTACGAAAACTGAGACATATTTGAACACGTCTCCCGATCACATGGTTGATCATACTCTGGGTTCCACATGCATGTTTTAGCTGAAGGAAGAATACCTAAAACCTGGGTAGTTGAAACCCGTGGAATGGGTACCATGCAATATGACTTCAAAGGGTCTTCATTTGCTCACCGAACCTCTCCAATCCTATCACTGCTGCGTTTATGCCCCTGTACACATGCTTGATTCTCTTTCGGAGACATAGCAATCCATAGGTTTTAAGATACTTACTAGTCAGGTACATTCTTAGGCGTTTAATATGCGGTGTTGAGTCCATTTCGTTGAGCAAGGTGTAGCTCTTGTCTATTCCATATTTGGCTTAAGGAACTTTATCTGTGCTCATTTCAATCTCTGGTTTTATGCAGCACCCCAACTCACCTTTCCCCTTAAGCAAGCATAAGTTGGTTTTCTAAATTTGAGACCCTGTTCTGTTCTGTAATTCAGTTCCTGTGTAGCCAAGTTTACATTCCGTGTATTACTGATATCTTATGATGTTTCATTTTCTGTGTGACTTATTTCAGTTAGAATCATCATACCTGAATCCACTCATTGTGCTGCTAAGGGCCTGATGACACAGATTTCATTGCTGAGTGATATTGCTTTGTAAGTAAATACCACAACTTCTTTATCCATTTTTCACTTTCTGCGATGTTGAACTTGTACTGTAAACGAGGTTCTTGTAAACAGAGCTGTTCCAAACTTTGGGGTGGCTGTGTCTTTTTGATTTTAAATTCCCTAAGCTATAGGACCATAAGTGGAAGTGCCCTAGGATCTGTTGCTTTGTTTTTTAGATGTTTCAGGAAACACCATACACTTCTCCCAAGTGGTTGTTGGCAATTTACATCCCACCCATCAGCATAACAAGGCTCCCAGTTCTCCATGGCCTGTCCTGTCTTTCTGGATTTTACACTTTTTTCAGATGGCCCTTTTGACCGGGGGGAAGTGAGACTTCATTGTAGTGCAGATTTCCTTTGAAAGCTTGCTTGGTTGGCCAAAAAGGGCGTATGCGTTTTTTCCTGATTATATTCAGGAAAAAACGCATACGCCCTTTTGGCCAAGTGCATCATTGTGGACGTTCTGCCTCTTTTCCTATGTTTTCAATGCAATTCCAGTCTACCTCCTGAAATCGGTTTCCTGCAATGCTGCCCCGCTTTCAAGTCCTCTTGGCAGCCTTACTTCAGTCTATTTTTGGACGATAGCTGTCATTTATAACTCTGCAGGTTTCTGAAATACAGTGCCCCTGAGCTCCTTTCTTCAACTCGCTTTCTTGTGACCTGGCCGCAACACCGCAGGATGGCTTCAGGCCCTAATCTGGTTCTGGCACGGCACCCTGAGCCTTTGGTTAATTCCTCTTCCTGGTGGGAAATGAGAGTTAAATTTGCCCGTCCAGACACCTCCAGCTAGTCTCTCATTGGTTCTCGCCCTTCCTGTTCATCTTCCGCAGAAATTGCAAACTGGGCCAAACAGGAGGTTAAAGGGACTGACTCTCTAAGTCGGGAGAGTGTTAGTAAAGCGTCTGGAATGTTGCACCCGAGTACCTGGGTACGAAAACTGAGACATATTTGAACACGTCTCCCGATCACATGGTTGATCATACTCTGGGTTCCACATGCATGTTTTAGCTGAAGGAAGAATACCTAAAACCGGGGTAGTTGAAACCCGTGGAATGGGTACCATGCAATATGACTTCAAAGGGTCTTCATTTGCTCACGAACCTCTCCAATCCTATCACTGCTGCGTTTCTGCCCCTGTACACATGCTTGATTCTCTTTCGGAGACATAGCAATCCATAGGATTTAAGATACTTACTAGACAGGTACATTCTTAGGCGTTTAATATGCGGTGTTGAGTCCATTTCGTTGAGCAAGGAGTAGCTCTTGTCTATTCCATATTTGGCTTAAGGAACTTTATCTGTGCTCATTTCAATCTCTGGTTTTATGCAGCACCCCAACTCACCTTTACTCTTAAGCAAGAATAAGTTGGTTTTCTAAATTTGAGACCCTGTTCTGTTCTGTAATTCAGTTCCTGTGTAGCCAAGTTTACATTCCGTGTATTACTGATATCTTATGATGTTTCTTTTTCTGTGTGACTTATTTCAGTTAGAATCATCATACCTGAATCCACTCATTGTGCTGCTAAGGGCCTGATGACACAGATTTCATTGCTGAGTGATATTGCTTTGTAAGTAAATACCACAAGTTCTTTATCCATTTTTCACTTTCTGCGATGTTGAACTTGTACTGTAAACGAGGTTCCTGTAAACAGAGCTGTTCCAAACTTTGGGGTGGCTGTGTCTTTTTGATTTTAATTTCCCTAAGCTATAGAACCATAAGTGGAAGTGCCCTAGGTTCTGTTGCTTTGTTTTTTAGATGTTTCAGGAAACACCATACACTTCTCCCAAGTGGTTGTTGGCAATTTACATCCCACCCATCAGCATAACAAGGCTCCCAGTTCTCCATGGCCTGTCCTGTCTTTCTGGATTTTACACTTTTTTCAGATGGCCCTTTTGACCGGGGGGAAGTGAGACTTCATTGTAGTGCAGATTTCCTTTGTAAGTTTGCTTGGTTGGCCAAAATGGGCGTATGCGTTTTTTTCTGAATATATTCAGGAAAAAACGCATACGCCCTTTTTGGCCAAGTGCATCATTGTGGACGTTCTGCCTCTTTTCCTATGCTTTCAATGCAATTCCAGTCTACCTCCTGAAATCGGTTTCCTGCAATTCTGCCCCGCTTTCAAGTCCTCTTGGCAGCCTTACTTCAGTATATTTTTGGACGATAGCTGTCATTTATAACTCTGCAGGTTTGTGAATTACAGTGCCCCTGAGCTCCTTTCTTCAACTCGCTTTCTTGTGAGCTGGCCGCAACACCGCAGGATGGCTTCAGGCCCTAATCTTGTTCCGGCCCGGCACGCTGAGCCTTTGGTTAATTCCTCTTCCTGGTGGGAAATGAGAGTTAAATTTGCCCGTCCAGACACCTCCAGCTAGTCTCTCATTGGTTCTCGCTATTCCTGTTCATCTTCCGCAGAAATTGCAAACGGGGCCAAACAGGAGGTTAAAGGGATTGACTCTCCAAGTCGGGAGAGTGTTAGGAAAGCGTCTGGAATGTTGCACCCGAGTACCAGGGTACGAAAACTGAGACATATTTGAACACGTCTCCCGATCACATGGTTGATCATACTCTGGGTTCCACATGCATGTTTTAGCTGAAGGAAGAATACCTAAAACCTGGGTAGTTGAAACCCGTGGAATGGGTACCATGCAATATGACTTCAAAGGGTCTTCATTTGCTCACCGAACCTCTCCAATCCTATCACTGCTGCGTTTATGCCCCTGTACACATGCTTGATTCTCTTTCGGAGACATAGCAATCCATAGGTTTTAAGATACTTACTAGTCAGGTACATTCTTAGGCGTTTAATATGCGGTGTTGAGTCCATTTCGTTGAGCAAGGTGTAGCTCTTGTCTATTCCATATTTGGCTTAAGGAACTTTATCTGTGCTCATTTCAATCTCTGGTTTTATGCAGCACCCCAACTCACCTTTCCCCTTAAGCAAGCATAAGTTGGTTTTCTAAATTTGAGACCCTGTTCTGTTCTGTAATTCAGTTCCTGTGTAGCCAAGTTTACATTCCGTGTATTACTGATATCTTATGATGTTTCATTTTCTGTGTGACTTATTTCAGTTAGAATCATCATACCTGAATCCACTCATTGTGCTGCTAAGGGCCTGATGACACAGATTTCATTGCTGAGTGATATTGCTTTGTAAGTAAATACCACAACTTCTTTATCCATTTTTCACTTTCTGCGATGTTGAACTTGTACTGTAAACGAGGTTCTTGTAAACAGAGCTGTTCCAAACTTTGGGGTGGCTGTGTCTTTTTGATTTTAAATTCCCTAAGCTATAGGACCATAAGTGGAAGTGCCCTAGGATCTGTTGCTTTGTTTTTTAGATGTTTCAGGAAACACCATACACTTCTCCCAAGTGGTTGTTGGCAATTTACATCCCACCCATCAGCATAACAAGGCTCCCAGTTCTCCATGGCCTGTCCTGTCTTTCTGGATTTTACACTTTTTTCAGATGGCCCTTTTGACTGGGGGGAAGTGAGACTTCATTGTAGTGCAGATTTCCTTTGAAAGCTTGCTTGGTTGGCCAAAAAGGGCGTATGCGTTTTTTCCTGATTATATTCAGGAAAAAACGCATACGCCCTTTTGGCCAAGTGCATCATTGTGGACGTTCTGCCTCTTTTCCTATGTTTTCAATGCAATTCCAGTCTACCTCCTGAAATCGGTTTCCTGCAATGCTGCCCCGCTTTCAAGTCCTCTTGGCAGCCTTACTTCAGTCTATTTTTGGGCGATAGCTGTCATTTATAACTCTGCAGGTTTCTGAAATACAGTGCCCCTGAGCTCCTTTCTTCAACTCGCTTTCTTGTGACCTGGCCGCAACACCGCAGGATGGCTTCAGGCCCTAATCTGGTTCTGGCACGGCACCCTGAGCCTTTGGTTAATTCCTCTTCCTGGTGGGAAATGAGAGTTAAATTTGCCCGTCCAGACACCTCCAGCTAGTCTCTCATTGGTTCTCGCCCTTCCTGTTCATCTTCCGCAGAAATTGCAAACTGGGCCAAACAGGAGGTTAAAGGGACTGACTCTCTAAGTCGGGAGAGTGTTAGTAAAGCGTCTGGAATGTTGCACCCGAGTACCTGGGTACGAAAACTGAGACATATTTGAACACGTCTCCCGATCACATGGTTGATCATACTCTGGGTTCCACATGCATGTTTTAGCTGAAGGAAGAATACCTAAAACCGGGGTAGTTGAAACCCGTGGAATGGGTACCATGCAATATGACTTCAAAGGGTCTTCATTTGCTCACCGAACCTCTCCAATCCTATCACTGCTGCGTTTATGCCCCTGTACACATGCTTGATTCTCTTTCGGAGACATAGCAATCCCTAGATTTTAAGATACTTACTAGTCAGGTACATTCTTAGGCGTTTAATATGGGGTGTTGAGTCCATTTCGTTGAGCAAGGAGTAGCTCTTGTCTATTCCATATTTGGCTTAAGGAACTTTATCTGTGCTCATTTCAATCTCTGGTTTTATGCAGCACCCCAACTCACCTTTCCCCTTAAGCAAGCATAAGTTGGTTTTCTAAATTTGAGACCCTTTTCTGTTTTGGAATGCAGTTCCTGTGTAGCCAAGTTTACATTCCGTGTATTACTGATATCTTATGATGTTTCTTTTTCTGTGTGACTTATTTCAGTTAGAATCATCGTACCTGAATCCACTCATTATGCTGCTACGGGCCTGATGACATAGATTTCATTGCTGAGTGATACTGCATTGTACGTAAGTACCACAAGTTCTTTATCCATTTTTCACTTTCTGTGATATTGAACTTGTACGGTAAACGAGGTTCTTGTAAACGGAGGCGTCCCAAACTTTGGGGTGGCTGTGTCTTTTTGATTTTAATTTCCCTAAGCTATAGGACCATAAGTGGCAGTGCCCTAGGCTCTGTTGCTTTGTTTTTTAGATGTTTCAGGAAACACCATACACTTCTCCCGAGTGTCTGTTGGCAATTTACATCCCGCCCATCAGCATAACAAGGCTCCCAGTTCTCCATGGCCTGTCCTGCCTTTCTGGATTTTACACTTTTTTCAGATGGCCCTTTTGACCGGGGGGGAAGTGAGACTTCATTGTAGTGCAGATTTCCTTTGCAAGCATGCTTGGTTGGCCAAAAAGGGCGTATGCGTTTTTTCCTGAATATATTCAGGAAAAAACGCATACGCCCTTTTTGGCCAAGTGCATCATTGTGGACGTTCTGCCTCTTTTCCTATGTTTTCAATGCAATTCCAGTCTACCTCCTGAAATCGGTTTCCTGCAATTCTGCCCGGCTTTCAAGTCCTCTTGGCAGCCTTACTTCAGTCTATTTTTGGACGATAGCTGTCATTTATAACTCTGCAGGTTTGTGAATTACAGTGCCCCTGAGCTCCTTTCTTCAACTCGCTTTCTTGTGACCTGGCCGCAACACCCCAGGATGTCTTCAGGCCCTAATCTGGTTCTGGCACGGCACGCTGAGCCTTTGGTTAATTCCTCTTCCTGGTGGGAAATGAGAGTTAAATTTGCCCATCCAGACACCTCCAGGTAGTCTCTCATTGGTTCTCGCTATTCCTGTACATCTTCCGCAGAAATTGCAAACTGGGCCAAACAGGAGGTTAAAGGGACTGACTCTCCAAGTGGGGAGAGTGTTAGTAAGCGTCTGGAATGTTGCACCCGAGTACCAGGGGAGGAAAACTGAGACATATTTGAACACGTCTCCCGTTCACATGGTTGATCATACTTGGGTTCCACATGCATGTTTTAGCTGAAGGAGGAATACCTTAAACCTGGAGAGTTGAAACCCGTGGAATGGGTACCATGCAATATGACTTCAAAGGGTCTTCATTTGCTCACCGAACCTCTCCAATCCTATCACTGCTGCGTTTATGCCCCTGTACACATGCTTGATTCTCTTTCAGAGACATAGCAATCCATAGGTATTAAGATATTTACTAGTCAGGTACATTCTTAGGCGTTTAATATGCGGTGTTGAGTCCATTTCGTTGAGCAAGGACTAGCTCTTGTCTATTCCATATTTGGCTTAAGGAACTTTATCTGTGCTCATTTCAATCTCTGGTTTTATGCAGCACCCCAACTCACCTTTCCCCTTAAGCAAGCATAAGTTGGTTTTCTAAATTTGAGACCCTGTTCTGTTCTGTAATTCAGTTCCTGTGTAGCGAAGTTTACATTCCGTGTATTACTGATATCTTATGATGTTTCTTTTTCTGTGTGACTTATTTCAGTTAGAATCATCATACCTGAATCCACTCATTGTGCTGCTAAGGGCCTGATGACATAGATTTCATTGCTGAGTGATACTGCTTTGTAAGTAAATGCCACAACTTCTTTATCCATTTTTCACTTTCTGCGATGTTGAACTTGTACTGTAAACGAGGTTCTTGTAAACAGAGCCGTCCCAAACTTTGGGGTGGCTGTGTCTTTTTGATTTTAATTTCCCTAAGCTATAGGACCATAAGTGGAAGTGCCCTAGGCTCTGTTACTTTGTTTTTTCGATGTTTCAGGAAACACCATACACTTCTCCCGAGTGTCTGTTGGCAATTTACATCCCGCCCATCAGCAAAACAAGGCTCCCAGTTCTCCATGGCCTGTCCTGCCTTTCTGGATTTTACACTTTTTTCAGATGGCCCTTTTGACCGGGGGGAAGTGAGACTTCATTGTAGTGCAGATTTCCTTTGAAAGCTTGCTTGGTTGGCCAAAAAGGGCGTATGCGTTTTTTCCTGATTATATTCAGGAAAAAACGCATACGCCCTTTTTGGCCAAGTGCATCATTGTGGACGTTCTGCCTCTTTTCCTATGCTTTCAATGCAATTCCAGTCTACCTCCTGAAATCGGTTTCCTGCAATTCTGCCCCGCTTTCAAGTCCTCTTGGCAGCCTTACTTCAGTCTATTTTTGGACGATAGCTGTCATTTAAAACTCTGCAGGTTTGTGAGTTACAGTGCCCCTGAGCTCCTTTCTTCAAC
Source organism: Delphinus delphis (assembly GCF_949987515.2). Taxonomy (NCBI): domain Eukaryota; kingdom Metazoa; phylum Chordata; class Mammalia; order Artiodactyla; family Delphinidae; genus Delphinus; species Delphinus delphis. Next base: position 516,848 of record NW_027192796.1, on the reverse strand, counting down.
TCGATTTCTTGTGAGCTGGCTGCAACACCGCTGGATGGCTTCAGGCCCTAATCTGGTTCCGGCACGGCACGCTGAGCCTTTGGTTATTTCCTCTTTCTGGTGGGAAATGAGAGTTAAATTTGCCCGTCCAGACACCTCCAGCTAGTCTCTCATTGGTTCTCCCTATTCCTGTTCATCTTCCGCAGAAATTGCAAACGGGGCCAAACAGGAGGTTAAAGGCGCTGACTCTCCAAGTGGGGAGAGTGTTAGTAAAGCGTCTGGAATGTTGCACCCGAGTACCAGGGGAGGAAAACTGAGACATATTTGAACATGTCTCCCGTTCACACGGTTGATCATACTCTGGGTTCCACATGCATGTTTTAGCTGAAGGAAGAATACCTTAAACCTGGAGAGTTGAGACCCGTGTAATGGGTACCATGCAATATCACTTCAAAGGGTCTTCATTTGCTCACCGAACCTCTCCTATCCTATCACTGCTGCGTTTATGCCCCTGTACACACGCTTGATTCTCTTTTGGAGACATAGCAATCCATAGGTTTTACGATACTTACTAGTCAGGTACATTCTTAGGCGTTTAATATGGGGTATTGAGTCCATTTCGTTGAGCAAGGAGTAGCTCTTGTCTATTCCATATTTGGCTTAAGGAACTTTATCTGTGCTCATTTCAATCTCTGGTTTTATGCAGCACCCCAACTCACCTTCCCCCTTAAGCAAGCATAAGTTGGTTTTCTAAACTTGAGACACTGTTCTGTTTTGTAATTCAGTTCATGTGTAGCCAAGTTCACATTCTGTGTATTAGTGATACCTTATGATGTTTCTTTTCTGTGTGACTTATTTCAGTTCGAATCATCATACCTGAATCGACTCATTATGCTGCTACGGGCCTGATGACATAGATTTCATTGCTGAGTGATATTGCATTGTACGTAAGTACCACAAGTTCTTTATCCATTTTTCACTTTCTGCGATATTGAACTTGTACTGTAAACGAGGTTCTTGTAAACAGAGCCGTCCCAAACTTTGGGGTGGCTGTGTCTTTTTGATTTTAATTTCCCTAAGCTATAGGACCATAAGTGGAAGTGCCCTAGGTTCTGTTGCTTTGTTTTTTAGATGTTTCAGGAAACACCATACACTTCTCCAGAGTGGCTGTTGGCAATTTACATCCCGCCCATCAGCATAAGAAGGCTCCCAGTTCTCCATGGCCTGTCGTGCCTTTATGGATTTTACACTTGTTTCAGATGGCCCTTTTGACCAGGTGGAAATGAGACTTCATTGTAGTGCAGATTTCCTTTGCAAGCTTGCTTGGTTGGCCAAAAAGTGCGTATGCGTTTTTTCCTGAATATATTCAGGAAAAAACGCATACGCCCTTTTTGGCCAAGTGCATCATTGTCGAGTTTCTGACTCTCTTCATATGCTTTCAATGCAATTCCAGTCTACCTCCTGAAATCAGTTTCCTGCAATTCTGCCTTGCTTTCAATGCCTCTTCATAGCCTTACCTCAATATATTTTTTAAAAATAGTTGGCGTTTATAACTCTGCAGGTTTTTGAATTGCAGTGGCCCTTAGCTCCATTTTTTAGCTCTTATTTTTGTGGTATTGCCCCATAACCGCAGGATTCCTTGAAGCCCTATTTTTCTTCTGGGGCACCTGCTGTGCCTTTGGTTAATTCTTCTTACTGATGTGATATTAGAGTGACATGTGCCCATTGAAACCGCTACAGCTAGTTTCTCACTGGTTCCCCCTATTCCCATTCATCCTCTGCACTAACTGCAGACTGTGCGATACCAGAACTTAAAGGCATTGACTCCATGTGGGGATGTTGTTAGTAAAGCGGCTGGAATGTCGATCCGGAGCCCCAGGAGAGGAAAAATGAGGTGCGTTTTAGAAACCTTTCCCGATCATATGGTATACCAGTCGCTGGGTTTCCCAAGCATGGTTTAGCTGTAGGAAGATTCCCTTCAACCTGGAGTGTTGGGACCCTTGGACTGAGTAGCATGAAGTATTGCATTAAACTTTCGGCAGTTGCTCACCAAAGCTCACCAATCCTGTCAGCCCCAAGTGTCCAGCCTTATGTCTTATCCAGCTGTGGGTTTATATGTGGTCAATCCAGGTTGCATCACAGCCCCTGAGCGAATTTTGTAAGAATTTTTCTCTCTTTCATTGTTTCAGCGTTTTGTTTTTAAAATTTATTTCTATAATGGGGTTTAGCTCCTTTTCACTGCTGTGTTTGTGCCACTCTGCACACACTTGATTCCCTTATGGAGATATATCAATACATGGGTTTTAAGATTCTTATTCCTCAGATATATTTCTCTGCGGTGTATAGGGTGTGTTGAGGCCTGTTCATTGAGCAAGGTGTAGATCTTGTCTAATACCTATTTGGTTTATTGAACGGTATCTGTGCTAATTTCAAACTCTGGTTTTATGCATCACCCCACCTCTCCTTTCCCCTTAAGCTGACATAAGTGTGTTTTCTAAATGTGAGACACTGTTCTGTTCTGTAATTCATTTCTTGTGCAGCCATATTTACCCTCCCTCTATAAGTGATATCTTATGATATGTTTCTTTTTCTGTTTGACTTATTTCAAGTAGTATTATCGGACCTAAATCCACTCTTTATCCTTCTACTAGCCTTATTACATTGATTTCATGGTGAAGAGATATTCCATTGTACATAAGTACCACATCTTCTTTATCCATTGTTCTCTTTCCTGGGATATTTAAGGTGTACTGAAGTTGAGGTTCTTGTAAACAGAGTAGCCCTAAACTGTGGTGTGCTTGTGTCTTGTTGATTTTTAGACTTCCCTAGATATACTCCCATGATTGGAAGTGTCCTATGCTCTGTAGCTCTGTTTTTTAGATGATTTAGGAACCACCATACACTTCTCCAGAGTGGCTCTCGGCAGTTCACACACTGCCCATCAGCGTATAAAGGCTCCCTGTTCTCCATGGCCTGTCCTGCATTTCTGGTTTTTACAATTTTTTAGGATGGCCCTTTTGACCGGTGGGAAGTGAGACTTCTTTGTTGTGCACATTTGCATTGCTTGCTTGCTTCGTTGCCCATAAAGTGCGTATGCGTTTTTTCCTGGATATAATCAGGAAAAAACGCATACGCCCTTTTGGGCCAACTGCATCATTGTCGAAATTCTGCCGCTTTTCATGTGCGTTAAAGACGAGTCCAATCTATCTCTTGAAATCTGTTTCTTGCAATTCTGTCTTGCATTCAGATCCTCTTCTTTGCCTTACCTCAACATATTTTTGGACGTTAGTTTTCATTTATAACTCTGCAGGTTTGTGAATTGCAGTGACCCTGAGCTCCATTTTTTAAGTTGCTCTTTTGTGAGCTGGCCTCAAACCCGCAGGATTGCTTCAGGCCCTATTTTGGCTCCGGCGAGGCAGGCTGAGCCTTTCTTTAATTCTTATTCTTAATGGGAAATTAGAGTGATATGTGCCCGTCCAAACCCCTACAACTCTTCTCTCATTGGTTCCCCCTCTTCCCGTTCATCCTCCTCACAATTTGCAAAATGTGTGAAACAGAAGTTTAAATGTGCTGATTCTCCAAGTGGGGAGATTCTAAGTAGTGTGGCTGGAATGGTGAACAGGAGCACCAGGAGAGGATAAATGAGGTGCATTTTAGACACATCTCCCGATCACATGGTGTACAGTCCTCTGGGTTTTCCATGCATGTTTTAGCTGTAGGAAGATCCCTTGAACCTGCAGATTTGGGACCCATTGAATGGGTACCAGGTAGTATTACTTTAAAGGGTGTGCATTTCCTCACCCAACCTCACATTTCTCTTAGCGCAAACAGTTTCCAGCCTTATGTCTCATCCTGCTGTGGGTCTAGATGTGTTCAATCCATGTTGCATCACCGTCCCTGAGGAAAAGTTGTAAGAGGTTTTCTCTGTCTCTCTGTCGTTTATTTTTTTCAATTTATTACTATATTGGTTACAGCTGATTTTCAAAGCTCTGTTTCTTGCTGCTGTACATCCACTTGATTCGCGTACAGAGAGACATCAATAAATTCTTTTTCAGATTCTTACCAGTCGTATATATTCTTTTCCGGTGACTTGAGTGTGCTGAGTGCAGTTCTTTTAGCTACCGTGTAGGCCTTGTTGATTATCAGTTTGGTATTTGGAATGGTATCTTTGCTAATTTCAACCTCCTGGATGATGCCTCACCCCTCCCCACCTTTCCCGTTTAGCAGCCTTATGCGTGTTTTCTACATATTTGACTATGTTTTTGTTTTGTAATTTATTTCATGTGTAGCCATTTTGGATTCCACCTTTAAGTGATATCTTATGATATGTGTCTTTTTCTTTTTGAATTCTGTCACTTAGAATGATCATACGTAACTCCTCCGGAGTCGTTACAACTGGCCATATTTCATTGATTTCCAGGCTGAATAATATTCCACTCTACCTAAGTACCACATCTCTATCCATTTTTTCCCTCCAGAGACATTTAAGTTATATCCTAGTCGAGGATCTTTTAAACAGAGAGGGGGTAAACATTGGGGTGCCTGTGTCCTCTCGATTTTTGTTTTTCCCAAGATATACGCCCATGAGTGCAAGTGCCCTATGCTCTGTAGCTCATTTTTTAGATGCTTTAGTAAACACAATACACTTCTCCAGAATGGCCGTTGGCAATATACATTTCCACTATAAGTCTCACAGGGCTCCCTCTTCTCGTTGCCCTGTCCTGCATTTCTGTTGTTTACGCTTTATGAGGATGGCTCTTCTGACTGATGCGAAGTGATATCTTTTGTAGTATTGACTTCCAGTGCCCACCTGTTTGGTTGGCTAAAAAAGTGTATGCCCTTTTCTTGAATATATACAGAAAAGAACGCATACACCCTTTTTGGCCAACTGCAATGTTGGCAATGTTGGCAATGTTCAGCTCCTTTTCTTGTGCTTAATGGCGAGTCCTTTCTACCTCCTCAAATCCCTTTCCTGCCATTCTCCCTTGCTTACAAGTCCTTTTCTCTGACTTTCCTCAAGACATTTTTCAGTGATGGATATTTTCAACTCTGCAGTTTTGTGAATTTTACTGCCCCTGAGTTCCATTGTTCAACTCGTGTTTATGGGAACTGGCCACAAAGCAGCGGGATTTCCTCAAGCCCTATACTGTTTCCATGGGCAACCCTAGCCTTTGGTCAATTCGTCTTCCTGATTGGAAATTAGAGTGACATGTGCCTGTCTGAACACCTAGGACTTGTCTCTCATTGTTCCTCATCCTTCCGCTTCATCCTCTGGACAAATTCCAAACTGTACGCAACAGGATGTTGACAGTGCTGACATCTCCAAGTGGGGAGACTGTTAGTAAAGACGCTGGAGGGGTGAACCCGAGCACCAGGAGATGAGGAGATGAGATGCCTTTTCCAAACTCTTCCCGATCAGACGGTATACCATCCTCTGGGTGTGACAGACATGTTTTAGCAGTAGGAAGAGTCCCATTCATGTAAGGAGAACACCAGGGCTTTTTCAAAATCAGTGTCTCCCCGAAACCCAAACTGGGGAAGTTTTTAAGCTACGGCTACACATATGTTCATTAAGGGCCTTGGGAAGTAGGCAGAGTCCAAACTTTAGATGATTGAAGTCTTCAGGGTCAGAAGCACTCACCACCAGCTTCCCTTAGGCTACACTTTAACTGTCATTGATAGATGATGTCAATAAAAATATCTATTCTTTTTCAGATTATTTCCCCTTATAGGTTATTGCAAAATGTTGAGTGTAGTTCCCTGTGCTATACAGTAGTTCCTTGTTGATGATCTATTTTATACATAGCAGTGTGTATGTGTTCATTCCAAACTGTTAATTTATCCCTCCTCCCACCTTTCCCCTTTGGTAATAATAAATTATAAGATTTTATACTTCTCAGAAATGGGGGAGCTGAAAGAGAGGTATCATTTTCAATGGAAAAGCATTTAAAACAAGATTGAAGGTTTAACCAAGATTATTAGCTGTACATCCTTGGAAAGAAATCACTTCGTTTCTCTAATATTGACCTGACAAATAAGACAAACCTTTTCACTGAACTTGCTTATAAAAAGTGATGGAAATATCAAATGGAAGTGTTAAAAACATCTTATTTTACCCGAGCCTTATACACTGTTCTATGTTAACTACAGTTTGGCTCACACATCTGTTCATTGAGTTTACAATAGTCTCAATTTCTGTTACTGATCCTCCAGAGTGGACCCCAACAAGTGTCCCCCTGCCCAGTGTCATTGGGGCCAACAGATCGAGACTGAGTTTGGTTCACAAGCAAAGGAAACTTTATATTTTGATCAGAGAATGGAGAGGTGAGAGCATGCACTACCCCGTGGGCTGTGGGCTGGGCTGCTGTGTAGAGATCCTGTCAGAGTCAGTGGGAGGGAGGGAGGCGGCGGAGCTCTCGAGGGCCGGGTTGGCTGTAGCTCAGGCTCTATATCGTGGAGTCTGCACTGGGCCCCAGGAGCTGAGGTGTCGACCCAGCCATTCTGCACTAGGAAATCTGGTCTGAAGTGCCGGGTGTGGAACCTCTGCATGCGGGACCCTAGGAGCACGTGAAATTAGACAAAGCACAAAGGATAAAAAAGGTTAGACTTGACTTTATTGCCCAGATTCTATTTTTATCTCCCAGGGATTTTTAATGGGCTTTGCTGGGGACAAACCCCTCCTCTGCCTTTTGTCCCGTTCCTCATTCTTGGAGTGCTGAGGGTGCAGACCCTTCTTCTGTAACTGCTGAGTGCTGAGTTGGGAGCCCTCATACCCTGGGGCGAGGGTCAGAGCTTCTCCCCAGCAGCCTCCCGGTGACGTTGATTGTCCCCAGGACCCCTGCCTCCCTGCTCGTCCACCTGAGCACCAGCATTGGAAGTGTTATAGATTCTAATGACCTTTAAGGGTCCAGGAAAGAGATGTGCAGAGACGCTGTGGGGGCCGGTTTCACCCCGCCCCACATTTGTTCGGCCACCTTAGGCTGACCGTCTCTGCCAGCCTAGATGCTCTGACCAGTAGTCTGCGCTTTCTTCAGTTAGGCCCCTGAATTAACGTACAAACAGCACCAGGTGTCAGAGCCCTGCCCGCTCAACTCCCAGACAGTCCAGGGTCAGTGGTGACCAAGGACCATGATGGCTACTGAGTCAACAGCCTTTTGAAGTAAACAGGAGTCCAGCCGGTCTTATTGGCCACCATCATCACGGTGTCTGTAGGCTTTTCTATGGTGACAGTGTGGTATACTGTTCCCCCGCCAAGATTATTAGCTCCCCTCTGGGTGCAGTAAGTCCTGCAAGCAGTAGTCTACTCTTTTGGGACACACTCTTGTTGTTTTATGAGAGAAACTCCAGGTCAAGTGATGTTCACACGAGTCGTCATGGTGCCCTGTTGCCCCCGGTTATCTCTCTGGATGTTGGAGTTGGAGGGTCTCCTCACTCGAGGTCGGTGTGCCCACGGAGCGAACCCTGCAACTTCAGGGCATGGTTGGTGGTTAGGATCACCACGTGGGGTCCTTTTCCCTTAGGAGGGAGGTGGCCTTTTGGGCTGCTGATTTCCAGGTTTTTAGATACCGCCAGTATCTTGGCCAGATGTGGCAGTGGGCCAAGCCCCTTAGTGACCGTAGTTTATCCTACCTGGATGGCATTCTTGCATTGTTCCATTTCAAGTGGTCCCAGTTTTTGCACTAATTCTCCAATGGCGATTCACCTTTCACCGGGAATGTAAAGGTCAAAGGGTTTAGCTAAATTAGGGAGTTCCAGGGCAAGGGTCTGAATTGACTGCTCTTTCCATTCTTGAAAGGCCACTTCTGGATTCTATTCAAAAGGATCATCATCTTTTCCTTTCAGTGTTTCATATAGAGGCCCAGCTAGTAGACTGTAGCTAGGGATCCAGAAGCAGCAAACCCTGGCCTCCCCAGGAACCCCTAAGCTGTCTTCTAGTTTTAGAAAGGGGTAAGGCTGAAAATGGTTTCTTCCCTTTCCTGGGATGGGCTTCTCTGACCTTCTGTGAGAATGAAGCCCAGGCAGGTCACCGCAGTCTGTGATATTTGAGCTTTTTCTTGGACAACTTCTATCCTTTATTGGCTTGGTAGTTCAGAGGCCTCCTTAGTAGGGCTGGTGATCAGAATGTCGTCTGCATATTGAAGGAGGGTTTCCTTTTCCAGAGGTAGAACTTTTAGGTCTTTAGCTAAGCTTTCCCCAAAGATGGTGTGGGAATTTTTGCACCCTTGGGGCCAGACGGCCCGGAAGTATTGTTTTAGTTGTATGTGGAGTCCTGCCACTCACAAGCCAAAATTTCTTGTGACTCTGGGACTAATGGAATACAAAAGAAGGCATCATTGAAGACTAATACAGAATACCATGTCCTGGTGGTTGGTAGAATGACCAGCAGGGTGTAGGAATTAGGAGCAACTGGAGGTATATCCTCGGTGGCTTCACTGACTGTCCTGACATCCTTTACCAGGTCCCCAGCAGCCCATGGGGCTCTCGTGGTCAGACCAATCCCAGAATATGGAGCTCACCTGGGCAGGTACCCCACCCCCACCCCAGCCCACGGGGCTCTCGTGGTCAGGCCCCTCCCAGGATACAGAGCTACCCTTGCAGGTACCGTGGCAGGGCTGGGCACACAGGAACCGTGCACATAGCCCTCATTGCAGAGCACCCCCAGCTCACCTGTCGCTCAGAGCTGACACAGAGCACCTCAGAGCAGGACTTGAACTAACAAACAGCAGCTGCGACAGGTCTGTGACCCTGGGCATCACTCCGTGAGGCCTCCCTCCACCTGGTCTTCCAGAGACTTCCACTGCACCCGGGGCACCAGGCCTCTGTCTCCAACCACCACCCACCCCTCCTCTCCCTGACTCCTGGGTTCCTCTCATTAGGAGAGGGTTTTCTTGAAGTTGTCTCCCACTCATGGGCCAGATAAAATGATTAGAAAACAAGCCAAAGCTGCAGCCCCTTGTCTATCCTGACTCTCAGGAGCCCACACCTGTTCCTTGGACCTGGCCGGTTCAGCAAGTTCCATTTTCTGCAACTGTGAGCCCCTGAGGGGTGATGATTGGCTGACCTGGGCAGCCTTACCGTGCCGGCCAGCCCTCCCCAGGTGTGCCTGGGTTGAGATCAATATAAATACCACTCCAGGCAGCAAGAGCCCCTGCAGCCGTGCCTGACGCCATTTTCTCTGCCCTGTCAGCAGTCTCGGGGCTGGGCTGGTGGGAGGGAGTGAGAGGCCACGGCTTTGTGGGTGGCCCAGTGTGAGTGGGGCTCTGCTGGACTTTCTGCAGCAGTTGCCAGGCTGCCACCTGCTAAAGAAGAGGATGTGTCACCCATACCTGCTGCTGGAATTTCTCCCTGGGCAGAGGTGAGGAAGGAAAAAAGCAGTGGGGGCAGGGACAGGACGGGTATCTCAGGCAGGGAAATGGAAATCTTCCAGAAGAGCACCCAGGGCCAGGACCATCCTGGCTGGCCTGCAGGCACCAAGTCGGCCGGCATGCTGTCACTCGTGTGGCTCTATGGCCCTTCCTCTAGGCTTTCAAGTCCTTGTATATATTCAGGTGTTTTACCTGGGACGGGTGGGAATAGTTCAGCAGCAACTGGCCTGGGGCTCAGCTCACGTTTACTCACAGATGCCTCGGCACGGTGCCCCAGCTTTGCAATGAGGACGCTTGTTGCGTGGGGGCTGCTGGCTGAATGGGAGACGATTCCCCACCACTGACCAACTTCAGAATTGTTTACAACTGGAGCAAGTGCCCTGATACGGTTTTCCTCTGTGTAACTGGTGGGTTCTGTGTTTTTTTTCTCTTTTTCGTTTTTGGTTCAAGGTAGATTTTATTCCTCTTTTTTGTATTTACAGATATAAGCATGGAAATAATTTATTCATATAAATACATGTATGTGCAGGGAATAATTGTTTTTTCTGTTTTATTTTTTAAATTTTACTTCTTTTTAATTTTGAATTTTATTTTATATTTTTATACAGCAGGTTCTTATTGGTTATCTATTTTATACATATAAATGTATACATGCCAATCCCAGTCTCTCAACTCCTCCCACCACCACCCCCCCAACAGCTTTCCCCCCTTGTTGTCCATACGTTTGTTGTCTACATCTGTTGCTCTATTTATGCCTTGCAAAATGGTTAATCTGTACAGTTTTTCTAGGTTCCACATATATGCATGAATATACAAGATTTGTTTTTCTCTTTCTGACTTACTTCACTCTGTATGACAGTCTCTAGATCCATCGACGTCTCTACAAATGACCCAATTTCATTCCTTTTCATGGCTGAGTAATATTCCATTTTATATATGTACCACAGCTTTATGCATTCGTCTGTCTGTGGGCATTTAGGTTGCTTCCATTACCTCGATATTGTAAATAGTGATGCAATGAACATTGCGGTGAATGACTCTTTTTGATTTATGGTTTTGTCTGGGTATATGTCCAGGACTGGGATTGCTGTATCATATGGTAATTCTATTGTTAGTTTCTTAAGAAATTCCATATTGTTCTCCATAATGACTGTATCAATTTATATTCCCTACAATAGTGGAAGAGGGTTCCTTTTCTGCACACGCTTTCCAGCATTTTTTGTTTGTAGATTTTCAATGATGCCTATTCTACCAGGTGTGAGGTGATACCTCATTGTTGAATCCATTTCGTTGAGCAAGGGGTAGCTCTTGTCTATTACATATTTGGCTTATGGAACGGTATCTGTGCTAATTTCAAACTCTGCTTTTATGCAGCACCCCAACTCACCTTCCCCCTTAAGCAGGCATAAGTTGGTTTTCTAAACTTGAGACCCTGTTCTGTTTTGTAATTCAGTTCATGTGTAGCCAAGTTCACATTCTGTGTATTAGTGATACCTTATGATGTTTCTTTTTCTGTGTGACTTATTTCACTTAGAATCATCGTGCCTCAATGCACTCATTATGCTGGTACGGGCCTGGTGACATAGATTTCATTGCTGAGTGGTATTCTGTTGTACATAAGTACCACAACTTCTATATCCATTATTAGCTCTCTGGGATATTTAACTTGTGCCGTAGAAGAGATGTCTGTAAAAAGAGCCATCCCAAATTTTGGGGTTGCTGTGTCTTTTTGATATTAATTTCCCTAAGCTATAGGACCATAAGTGGAAGTGCCCTAGGCTCTGTTGCTTTGTTTTTTAGATGTTTCAGGAAACACCATACACATCTCCCGAGTGTCTGTTGGCAATTTACATCCCGCCCATCAGCATAACAAGGCTCCCAGTTCTCCATGGCCTGTCCTGCCTTTCTGGGTTTTACACTTTTTTCAGATGGCCCTTTTGACCGGGGGGAAGTGAGACTTCATTGTAGTGCAGATTTCCTTTGCAAGCTTGCTTGGTTGGCCAAAAAGGGCGTATGCGTTTTTTCCTGAATATATTCAGGAAAAAACGCATACGCCCTTTTGGCACAGTGCATCATTGTGGACGTTCTGCCTCTTTTCCTATGCTTTCAATGCAATTCCAGTCTACCTCCTGAAATCGGTATCCTGCAATTCTGCCCCGCTTTCAAGTCCTCTTGGCAGCCTTACTTCAGTCTATTTTTGGACGATAGCTGTCATTTATAACTCTGCAGGTTTGTGAATTACAGAGACCCTGAGCTCCTTTCTTCAACTCGCTTTCTTTTGAGCTGGCCGCAACACCGCAGGATGTCTTCAGGCCCTAATCTGGTTCCGGCATGGCACGCTGAGCCTTTGGTTATTTCCTCTTCCTGGTGGGAAATGAGAGTTAAATTTGCCCGTCCAGACACCTCCAGCTAGTCTCTCATTGGTTCTCCCTATTCCTGTTCATCTTCCGCAGAAATTGCAAACTGGGCCACACAGGAGGTTAAAGGCGCTGACTCTCCAAGTGGGGAGAGTGTTAGTAAAGCGTCTGGAATGTTGCACCCGAGTACCAGGGGAGGAAAACTGAGACATATTTGAACACGTCTCCCGTTCACATGGTTGATCATACTTGGGTTCCACATGCATGTTTTAGCTGAAGGAAGAATACCTTAAACCTGGAGAGTTGAGACCCGTGTAATGGGTACCATGCAATATGACTTCAAAGGGTCTTCATTTGCTCACCGAACCTCTCCAATCCTATCACTGCTGCGTTTATGCCCCTGTACACATGCTTGATTCTCTTTCGGAGACATAGCAATCCATAGGTTTTACGATACTTACTAGTCAGGTACATTCTTAGGCGTTTAATATGCGGTGTTGAGTCCATTTCGTTGAACAAGGAGTAGCTCTTGTCTATTCCGTATTTGGCTTAAGGAACTTTATCTGTGCTCATTTCAATCTCTGGTTTTATGCAGCACCCCAACTCACCTTTCCCCTTAAGCAAGCATAAGTTGGTTTTCTAAATTTGAGACCCTGTTCTGTTTTGGAATGCAGTTCCTGTGTAGCCAAGTTTACATTCCGTGTATTAGTGATATCTTATGATGTTTCTTTTTCTGTGTGACTTATTTCAGTTAGAATCATCGTACCTGAATCCACTCATTATGCTGCTACAGGCCTGATGACATAGATTTCATTGCTGAGTGATACTGCATTGTACGTAAGTACCACAAGTTCTTTATCCATTTTTCACTTTCTGTGATATTGAACTTGTACGGTAAATGAGGTTCTTGTAAACGGAGGCGTCCCAAACTTTGGGGTGGCTGTGTCTTTTTGATTTTAATTTCCCTAAGCTATAGGACCATAAGTGGAAGTGCCCTAGGCTCTGTTGCTTTGTTTTTTAGATGTTTCAGGAAACACCATACACTTCTCCCGAGTGGTTGTTGGCAATTTACATCCCGCCCATCAGCATAACAAGGCTCCCAGTTCTCCATGGCCTGGCCTGCCTTTCTGGATTTTACACTTTTTTCAGATGGCCCTTTTGACCGGGGGGAAGTGAGACTTCATTGTAGTGCAGATTTCCTTTGCAAGCTTGCTTGGTTGGCCAAAAAGGGCGTATGCGTTTTTTCCTGAATATATTCAGGAAAAAACGCATACGCCCTTTTTGGCCAAGTGCATCATTGTGGACGTTCTGCCTCATTTCCTATGCTTTCAATGCAATTCCAGTCTACCTCCTGAAATCGGTTTCCTGCAATTCTGACCCGCTTTCAAGTCCTCTTGGCAGCCTTACTTCAGTCTATTTTTGGACGATAGCTGTCATTTATAACTCTGCAGGTTTGTGAATTACAGTGCCCCTGAGCTCCTTTCTTCAACTTGCTTTCTTGTGACCTGGCCGCAACACCGCAGGATGGCTTCAGGCCCTAATCTGGTTCCGGCACGGCACGCTGAGCCTTTGGTTATTTCCTCTTCCTGGTGGGAAATGAGAGTTAAATTTGCCCGTCCAGACACCTCCAGCTAGTCTCTCATTGGTTCTCGCTATTCCTGTTCATCTTCCGCAGAAATTGCAAACTGTGCCAAACAGGAGGTTAAAGGCGCTGACTCTCCAAGTGGGGAGAGTGTTAGTAAAGCGTCTGGAATGTTGCACCCGAGTACCAGGGGAGGAAAACTGAGACATATTTGAACACGTCTCCCGTTCACATGGTTGATCATACTTGGGTTCCACATGCATGTTTTAGCTGAAGGAAGAATACCTTAAACCTGGAGAGTTAAGACCCGTGTAATGGGTACCATGCAATATGACTTCAAAGGGTCTTCATTTGCTCACCGAACCTCTCCAATCCTATCACTGCTGCGTTTATGCCCCTGTACACATGCTTGATTCTCTTTCGTAGACATAGCAATCCATAGGTTTTAAGATACTTACTAGTCAGGTACATTCTTAGGCGTTTAATATGCGGTGTTGAGTCCATTTCGTTGAGCAAGGAGTAGCTCTTGTCTATTCCATATTTGACTTAAGGAACTTTATCTGTGCTCATTTCAATCTCTGGTTTTATGCAGCACCCCAACTCACCTTTACCCTTAAGCAAGCATAAGTTGGTTTTCTAAATTTGAGACCCTGTTCTGTTCTGTAATTCAGTTCCTGTGTAGCCAAGTTTACATTCCGTGTATTACTGATATCTTATGATGTTTCTTTTTCTGTGTGACTTATTTCAGTTAGAATCATCATACCTGAATCCACTCATTGTGCTGCTAAGGGCCTGATGACATAGATTTCATTGCTGAGTGATATTGCTTTGTAAGTAAATACCACAACTTCTTTATCCATTTTTCACTTTCTGCGATGTTGAACTTGTACTGTAAACGATTTTCTTGTAAACAGAGGCGTCCCAAACTTTGGGGTGGCTGTGTCTTTTTGATTTTAATTTCCCTAAGCTATAGGACCATAAGTGGCAGTGCCCTAGGCTCTGTTGCTTTGTTTTTTAGATGTTTCAGGAAACACCATACATTTCTCCCGAGTGTCTGTTGGCAATTTACATCCCGCCCATCAGCATAACAAGGCTCCCAGTTCTCCATGGCCTGTCCTGCCTTTCTGGATTTTACACTTTTTTCAGATGGCCCTTTTGACCGGGGGGAAGTGAGACTTCATTGCAGTGCAGATTTCCTTTGCAAGCTTGCTTGGTTGGCCAAAAAGGGCGTATGCGTTTTTTCCTGAATATATTCAGGAAAAAACGCATACGCCCTTTTTGGCCAAGTGCATCATTGTGGACGTTCTGCCTCTTTTCCTATGCTTTCAATGCAATTTCAGTCTACCTCCTGAAATCGGTTTCCTGCAATTCTGCCCCGCTTTCAAGTCCTCTTGGCAGCCTTACTTCAGTCTATTTTTGGACGATAGCTGTCATTTATAACTCTGCAGGTTTGTGAATTACAGTGCCCCTGAGATCCTTTCTTCAACTCACTTTCTTGTGACCTGGCCGCAACACCGCAGGATGGCTTCAGGCCCTAATCTGGTTCTGGCACGGCACCCTGAGCCTTTGGTTATTTCCTCCTCCTGGTGGGAAATGAGAGTTAAATTTGCCCGTCCAGACACCTCCAGCTAGCCTCTCATTGGTTCTCGCTATTCCTGTTCATCTTCCGCAGAAATTGCAAACTGGGCCAAACAGGAGGTTAAAGGGACTGACTCTCCAAGTGGGGAGAGTGTTAGTAAAGCGTCTGGAATGTTGCACCCGAGTACCAGGGGAGGAAAACTGAGACATATTTGAACACGTCTCCCGATCACATGGTTGATCATACTCTAGGTTCCACATGCATGTTTTAGCTGAAGGAAGAATACCTTAAACCTGGGTAGTTGAAACCCGTGGAATGGGTACCATGCAATATGACTTCAAAGGGTCTTCATTTGCTCACCAAACCTCTCCAATCCTATCACTGCTGCGTTTATGCCCCTGTACACACGCTTGATTCTCTTTCGGAGACATAGCAATCCATAGGTTTTAAGATACTTACTAGTCAGGTACATTCTTAGGCCTTTAATATGCGGTGTTGAGTCCATTTCGTTGAGCAAGGAGTAGCTCTTGTCTATTCCGTATTTGGCTTAAGGAACTTTATCTGTGCTCATTTCAATCTCTGGTTTTATGCAGCACCCCAACTCACCTTTACCCTTAAGCAAGAATAAGTTGGTTTTCTAAATTTGAGACCCTGTTCTGTTCTGTAATTCAGTTCCTGTGTAGCCAAGTTTCCATTCCGTGTATTACTGATATCTTATGATGTTTCTTTTTCTGTGTGACTTATTTCAGTTAGAATCATCATACCTGAATCCACTCATTGTGCTGCTAAGTGCCTGATGACACAGATTTCATTGCTGAGTGATATTGCTTTGTAAGTAAATACCACAACTTCTTTATCCATTTTTCACTTTCTGCGATGTTGAACTTGTACTGTAAACGAGGTTCTTGTAAACAGAGCCGTTCCAAACTTTGGGGTGGCTGTGTCTTTTTGATTTTAATTTCCCTAAGCTATAGGACCATAAGTGGAAGTGCCCTAGGTTCTGTTGCTTTGTTTTTTAGATGTTTCAGGAAACACCATACACTTCTCCCGAGTGGTTTTTGGCAATTTACATCCCGCCCATCAGCATAACAAGGCTCCCAGTTCTCCATGGCCTGTCCTGCCTTTCTGGATTTTACACTTTTTTCAGATGGCCCTTTTGACTGGGGGGAAGTGAGACTTCATTGTAGTGCAGATTTCCTTTGCAAGCTTGCTTGGTTTGCCAAAAAGGGCGTATGCGTTTTTTCCTGAATATATTCAGGAAAAAACGCATACGCCCTTTTCGACCAAGTGCATCATTGTGGACGTTCTGCCTCTTTTCCTATGCTTTCAATGCAATTCCAGTCTACCTCCTGAAATCGGTTTCCTGCAATTCTGCCCCGCTTTCAAGTCCTCTTGGCAGCCTTACTTCAGTCTATTTTTGGACGATAGCTGTCATTTATAACTCTGCAGGTTTGTGAATTACAGTGCCCCTGAGCTCCTTTCTTCAACTCGCTTTCTTTTGAGCTGGCCGCAACACCGCAGGATGGCTTCAGGCCCTAATCTGGTTCCGGTACGGCACGCTGAGCCTTTGGTTATTTCCTCTTCCTGGTGGGAAATGAGAGTTAAATTTGCCCGTCCAGACACCTCCAGCAAGCCTCTCATTGGTTCTCGCTATTCCTGTTCATCTTCCGCAGAAATTGCAAACTGGGCCAAACAGGAGGTTAAAGGGACTGACTCTCCAACTGGGGAGAGTGTTAGTAAAGCGTCTGGAATGTTGCACCCGAGTACCAGGGGAGGAAAACTGAGACATATTTGAACACGTCTCCCGATCACATGGTTGATCATACTCTGGGTTCCACATGCATGTTTTAGCTGAAGGAAGAATACCTAAAACCTGGGTAGTTGAAACCCGTGGAATGGGTACCATGCAATATGACTTCAAAGGGTCTTCATTTGCTCACCGAACCTCTCCAATCCTATCACTGCTGCGTTTATGCCCCTGTACACATGCTTGATTCTCTTTCGGAGACATAGCAATCCATAGGTTTTAAGATACTTACTAGTCAGGTACATTCTTAGGCGTTTAATATGCGGTGTTGAGTCCATTTCGTTGAGCAAGAAGTAGCTCTTGTCTATTCCATATTTGGCTTAAGGAACTTTATCTGTGCTCATTTCAATCTCTGGCTTTATGCAGCACCCCAACTCACCTTTCCCCTTAAGCAAGCATAAGTTGGTTTTCTAAATTTGAGACCCTGTTCTGTTTTGGAATGCAGTTCCTGTGTAGCCAAGTTTACATTCCGTGTATTAGTGATATCTTATGATGTTTCTTTTTCTGTGTGACTTATTTCAGTTAGAATCATCGTACCTGAATCCACTCATTATGCTGCTACGGGCCTGATGACATAGATTTCATTGCTGAGTGATACTGCATTGTACGTAAGTACCACAAGTTCTTTATCCATTTTTCACTTTCTGTGATATTGAACTTGTACGGTAAACGAGGTTCTTGTAAGCGGAGGCGTCCCAAACTTTGGGGTGGCTGTGTCTTTTTGATTTTAATTTCCCTAAGCTATAGGACCATAAGTGGAAGTGCCCTAAGCTCTGTTGCTTTGTTTTTTAGATGTTTCAGGAAACACCATACACTTCTCCCGAGTGGTTGTTGGCAATTTACATCCCGCCCATCAGCATAACAAGGCTCCCAGTTCTCCATGGCCTGTCCTGCCTTTCTGGATTTTACACTTTTTTCAGATGGCCCTTTTGACCGGGGGGAAGTGAGACTTCATTGTAGTGCAGATTTCCTTTGCAAGCTTGCTTGGTTGGCCAAAAAGGGCGTATGCGTTTTTTCCTGAATATATTCAGGAAAAAACGCATACGCCCTTTTTGGCCAAGTGCATCATTGTGGACGTTCTGCCTCTTTTCCTATGCTTTCAATGCAATTCCAGTCTACCTCCTGAAATCGGTTTCCTGCAATTCTGACCCGCTTTCAAGTCCTCTTGGCAGCCTTACTTCAGTCTATTTTTGGACGATAGCTGTCATTTATAACTCTGCAGGTTTGTGAATTACAGTGCCCCTGAGCTCCTTTCTTCAACTTGCTTTCTTGTGACCTGGCCGCAACACCGCAGGATGGCTTCAGGCCCTAATCTGGTTCCGGCACGGCACGCTGAGCCTTTGGTTATTTCCTCTTCCTGGTGGGAAATGAGAGTTAAATTTGCCCGTCCAGACACCTCCAGCTAGTCTCTCATTGGTTCTCGCTATTCCTGTTCATCTTCCGCAGAATTTGCAAACTGGGCCAAACAGGAGGTTAAAGGGACTGACTCTCCAAGTGGGGAGAGTGTTAGTAAAGCGTCTGGAATGTTGCACACGAGTACCAGGGGAGGAAAACTGAGACATATTTGAACACGTTTCCCGTTCACATGGTTGATCATACTTGGGTTCCACATGCATGTTTTAGCTGAAGGAAGAATACCTTAAACCTGGAGAGTTGAGACCCGTGGAATGGGTACCATGCAATATGACTTCAAAGGGTCTTCATTTGCTCACCGAACCTCTCCAATCCTATCACTGCTGCGTTTATGCCCCTGTACACATGCTTGATTCTCTTTTGGAGACATAGCAATCCATAGGTTTTAAGATACTTACAAGTCAGGTACATTCTTAGGCGTTTAATATGCGGTGTTGAGTCCATTTCGTTGAGCAAGGAGTAGCTCTTGTCTATTCCATATTTGACTTAAGGAACTTTATCTGTGCTCATTTCAATCTCTGGTTTTATGCAGCACCCCAACTCACCTTTACCCTTAAGCAAGCATAAGTTGGTTTTCTAAATTTGAGACCCTGTTCTGTTCTGTAATTCAGTTCCTGTGTAGCCAAGCTTACATTCCGTGTATTACTGATATCTTATGATGTTTCTTTTTCTGTGTGACTTATTTCAGTTAGAATCATCATACCTGAATCCACTCATTGTGCTGCTAAGGGCCTGATGACATAGATTTCATTGCTGAGTGATATTGCTTTGTAAGTAAATACCACAACTTCTTTATCCATTTTTCACTTTCTGCGATGTTGAACTTGTACTGTAAACGAGGATCTTGTAAACAGAGCCGTCCCAAACTTTGGGGTGGCTGTGTCTTTTTGATTTTAATTTCCCTAAGCTATAGGACCATAAGTGGCAGTGCCCTAGGCTCTGTTGCTTTGTTTTTTAGATGTTTCAGGAAACACCATACACTTCTCCCGAGTGTCTGTTGGCAATTTACATCCCGCCCATCAGCATAACAAGGCTCCCAGTTCTCCATGGCCTGTCCTGCCTTTCTGGATTTTACACTTTTTTCAGATGGCCCTTTTGACCGGGGGGAAGTGAGACTTCATTGTAGTGCAGATTTCCTTTGCAAGCTTGCTTGGTTGGCCAAAAAGGGCGTATGCGTTTTTTCCTGAATATATTCAGGAAAAAACGCATACGCCCTTTTTGGCCAAGTGCATCATTGTGGACGTTCTGCCTCTTTTCCTATGCTTTCAATGCAATTCCAGTCTACCTCCTGAAATCGGTTTCCTGCAATTCTGCCCCGCTTTCAAGTCCTCTTGGCAGCCTTACTTCAGTCTATTTTTGGACGATAGCTGTCATTTATAACTCTGCAGATTTGTGAATTACAGTGCCCCTGAGCTCTTTCTTCAACTCGCTTTCTTGTGACCTGGCCGCAACACCGCAGGATGGCTTCAGGCCCTAATCTGGTTCCGGCCCGGCATGCTGAGCCTTTGGTTAATTCCTCTTCCTGGTGGGAAATGAGAGTTAAATTTGCCCGTCCAGACACCTCCAGCTAGCCTCTCATTGGTTCTCGCTATTCCTGTTCATCTTCCGCAGAAATTGCAAACTGGGCCAAACAGGAGGTTAAAGGGACTGACTCTCCAAGTGGGGAGAGTGTTAGTAAAGCGTCTGGAATGTTGCACCCGAGTACCAGGGGAGGAAAACTGAGACATTTTTGAACACATCTCCCGATCACATGGTTGATCATACTCTAGGTTCCACATGCATGTTTTAGCTGAAGGAAGAATACCTTAAACCTGGAGAGTTAAGACCCGTGTAATGGGTACCATGCAATGTGACTTCAAAGTGTCTTCATTTGCTCACCGAACCTCTCCAATCCTATCACTGCTGCGTTTATGCCCCTGTACACATGCTTGATTCTCTTTCGGAGACATAGCAATCCATAGGTTTTAAGATACTTACTAGTCAGGTACATTCTTAGGCGTTTAATATGCGGTGTTGAGTCCATTTTGTTGAGCAAGGAGTAGCTCTTTTCTATTCCATATTTGACTTAAGGAACTTTATCTGTGCTCATTTCAATCTCTGGTTTTATGCAGCACCCCAACTCACCTTTACCCTTAAGCAAGCATAAGTTGGTTTTCTAAATTTGAGACCCTGTTCTGTTCTGTAATTCAGTTCCTGTGTAGCCAAGTTTACATTCCGTGTATTAGTGATATCTTATGATGTTTCTTTTTCTGTGTGACTTATTTCAGTTAGAATCATCATACCTGAATCCACTCATTGTGCTGCTAAGGGCCTGATGACACAGATTTCATTGCTGAGTGATATTGCTTTGTAAGTAAATACCACAACTTCTTTATCCATTTTTCACTTTCTGCGATGTTGAACTTGTACTGTAAACGAGGTTCTTGTAAACAGAGCTTTTCCAAACTTTGGGGTGGCTGTGTCTTTTTGATTTTAAATTCCCTAAGCTATAGGACCATAAGTGGAAGTGCCCTAGGCTCTGTTGCTTTGTTTTTTAGATGTTTCAGGAAACACCATACACTTCTCCCGAGTGGTTGTTGGCAATTTACATCCCGCCCATCAGCATAACAAGGCTCCCAGTTCTCCATGGCCTGTCCTGTCTTTCTGGATTTTACACTTTTTTCAGATGGCCCTTTTGACCGGGGGGAAGTGAGACTTCATTGTAGTGCAGATTTCCTTTGCAAGCTTGCTTGGTTGGCCAAAAAGGGCGTATGCGTTTTTTCCTGAATATATTCAGGAAAAAACGCATACGCCCTTTTTGGCCAAGTGCATCATTGTGGACGTTCTGCCTCTTTTCCTATGCTTTCAATGCAATTCCAGTCTACCTCCTGAAATTGGTTTCCTGCAATTCTGCCCCGCTTTCAAGTCCTCTTGGCAGCCTTACTTCAGTCTATTTTTGGACGATAGCTGTCATTTATAACTCTGCAGGTTTGTGAATTACAGTGCCCCTGAGCTCCTTTCTTCAACTCGCTTTCTTGTGACCTGGCCGCAACACCGCACGATGTCTTCAGGCCCTAATCTGGTTCCGGTGTGGCACGCTGAGCCTTTGGTTATTTCCTCTTCCTGTTGCGAAATGAGAGTTAAATTTGCCCGTCCAGACACCTCCAGCTAGCCTCTCATTGGTTCTCGCTATTCCTGTTCATCTTCCGCAGAAATTGCAAACTGGGCCAAACAGGAGGTTAAAGGGACTGACTCTCCAAGTCGGGAGAGTGTTAGTAAAGCGTCTGGAATGTTGCACCCGAGTACCAGGGTACGAAAACTGAGACATATTTGAACACGTCTCCCGATCACATGGTTGATCATACTCTGGGTTCCACATGCATATTTTAGCTGAAGGAAGAATACCTAAAACCTGGGTAGTTGAAACCCGTGGAATGGGTACCATGCAATATGACTTCAAAGGGTCTTCATTTGCTCACCGAAACTCTCCAATCCTATCACTGCTGCGTTTATGCCCCTGTACACATGCTTGATTCTCTTTCGGAGACATAGCAATCCATAGGTTTTAAGATACTTACTAGTCAGGTACATTCTTAGGCGTTTAATATGCGGTGTTGAGTCCATTTCGTTGAGCAAGGAGTAGCTCTTGTCTATTCCATATTTGGCTTAAGGAACTTTATCTGTGCTCATTTCAATCTCTGGTTTTATGCAGCACCCCAACTCACCTTTCCCCTTAAGCAAGCATAAGTTGGTTTTCTAAATTTGAGACCCTGTTCTGTTTTGGAATGCAGTTCCTGTGTAGCCAAGTTTACATTCCGTGTATTAGTGATATCTTATGATGTTTCTTTTTCTGTGTGACTTATTTCAGTTAGAATCATCGTACCTCAATCCACTCATTATGCTGCTACGGGCCTGATGACATAGATTTCATTGCTGAGTGATACTGCATTGTACGTAAGTACCACAAGTTCTTTATCCATTTTTCACTTTCTGTGATATTGAACTTGTACGGTAAACGAGGTTCTTGTAAACGGACGGGTCCCAAACTTTGGGGTGGCTGTGTCTTTTTGATTTTAATTTCCCTAAGCTATAGGACCATAAGTGGAAGTGCCCTAGGCTCTGTTGCTTTGTTTTTTAGATGTTTCAGGAAACACCATACACTTCTCCCGAGTGGTTGTTGGCAATTTACATCCCGCCCATCAGCATAACAAGGCTCCCAGTTCTCCATGGCCTGTCCTGCCTTTCTGGATTTTACACTTTTTTCAGATGGCCGTTTTGACCGGGGGGAAGTGAGACTTCATTGTAGTGCAGATTTCCTTTGCAAGCTTGCTTGGTTGGCCAAAAAGGGCGTATGCGTTTTTTCCTGAATATATTCAGGAAAAAACGCATACGCCCTTTTTGGCCAAGTGCATCATTGTGGACGTTCTGCCTCTTTTCCTATGCTTTCAATGCAATTCCAGTCTACCTCCTGAAATCGGTTTCCTGCAATTCTGACCCGCTTTCAAGTCCTCTTGGCAGCCTTACTTCAGTCTATTTTTGGACGATAGCTGTCATTTATAACTCTGCAGGTTTCTGAAATACAGTGCCCCTGAGCTCCTTTCTTCAACTTGCTTTCTTGTGACCTGGCCGCAACACCGCAGGATGGCTTCAGGCCCTAATCTGTTTCCGGCACGGCACGCTGAGCCTTTGGTTATTTCCTCTTCCTGGTGGGAAATGAGAGTTAAATTTGCCCGTCCAGACACCTCCAGCTAGTCTCTCATTGGTTCTCGCTATTCCTGTTCATCTTCCGCAGAATTTGCAAACTGGGCCAAACAGGAGGTTAAAGGGACTGACTCTCCAAGTGGGGAGAGTGTTAGTAAAGCGTCTGGAATGTTGCACCCGAGTACCAGGGGAGGAAAACTGAGACATATTTGAACACGTTTCCCGTTCACATGGTTGATCATACTTGGGTTCCACATGCATGTTTTAGCTGAAGGAAGAATACCTTAAACCTGGAGAGTTGAGACCCGTGGAATGGGTACCATGCAATATGACTTCAAAGGGTCTTCATTTGCTCACCGAACCTCTCCAATCCTATCACTGCTGCGTTTATGCCCCTGTACACATGCTTGATTCTCTTTTGGAGACATAGCAATCCATAGGTTTTAAGATACTTACAAGTCAGGTACATTCTTAGGCGTTTAATATGCGGTGTTGAGTCCATTTCGTTGAGCAAGGAGTAGCTCTTGTCTATTCCATATTTGACTTAAGGAACTTTATCTGTGCTCATTTCAATCTCTGGTTTTATGCAGCACCCCAACTCACCTTTACCCTTAAGCAAGCATAAGTTGGTTTTCTAAATTTGAGACCCTGTTCTGTTCTGTAATTCAGTTCCTGTGTAGCCAAGTTTACATTCCGTGTATTACTGATATCTTATGATGTTTCTTTTTCTGTGTGACTTATTTCAGTTAGAATCATCATACCTGAATCCACTCATTGTGCTGCTAAGGGCCTGATGACACAGATTTCATTGCTGAGTGATATTGCTTTGTAAGTAAATACCACAACTTCTTTATCCATTTTTCACTTTCTGCGATGTTGAACTTGTACTGTAAACGAGGTTCTTGTAAACAGAGCTTTTCCAAACTTTGGGGTGGCTGTGTCTTTTTGATTTTAAATTCCCTAAGCTATAGGACCATAAGTGGAAGTGCCCTAGGCTCTGTTGCTTTGTTTTTTAGATGTTTCAGGAAACACCATACACTTCTCCCGAGTGGTTGTTGGCAATTTACATCCCGCCCATCAGCATAACAAGGCTCCCAGTTCTCCATGGCCTGGCCTGCCTTTCTGGATTTTACACTTTTTTCAGATGGCCCTTTTGACCGGGGGGAAGTGAGACTTCATTGTAGTGCAGATTTCCTTTGCAAGCTTGCTTGGTTGGCCAAAAAGGGCGTATGCGTTTTTTCCTGAATATATTCAGGAAAAAACGCATACGCCCTTTTTGGCCAAGTGCATCATTGTGGACGTTCTGCCTCTTTTCCTATGCTTTCAATGCAATTCCAGTCTACCTCCTGAAATCGGTTTCCTGCAATTCTGACCCGCTTTCAAGTCCTCTTGGCAGCCTTACTTCAGTCTATTTTTGGACGATAGCTGTCATTTATAACTCTGCAGGTTTGTGAATTACAGTGCCCCTGAGCTCCTTTCTTCAACTTGCTTTCTTGTGACCTGGCCGCAACACCGCAGGATGGCTTCAGGCCCTAATCTGGTTCCGGCACGGCACGCTGAGCCTTTGGTTATTTCCTCTTCCTGGTGGGAAATGAGAGTTAAATTTGCCCGTCCAGACACCTCCAGCTAGTCTCTCATTGGTTCTCGCTATTCCTGTTCATCTTCCGCAGAAATTGCAAACTGTGCCAAACAGGAGGTTAAAGGCGCTGACTCTCCAAGTGGGGAGAGTGTTAGTAAAGCGTCTGGAATGTTGCACCCGAGTACCAGGGGAGGAAAACTGAGACATATTTGAACACGTCTCCCGTTCACATGGTTGATCATACTTGGGTTCCACATGCATGTTTTAGCTGAAGGAAGAATACCTTAAACCTGGAGAGTTAAGACCCGTGTAATGGGTACCATGCAATATGACTTCAAAGGGTCTTCATTTGCTCACCGAACCTCTCCAATCCTATCACTGCTGCGTTTATGCCCCTGTACACATGCTTGATTCTCTTTCGTAGACATAGCAATCCATAGGTTTTAAGATACTTACTAGTCAGGTACATTCTTAGGCGTTTAATATGCGATGTTGAGTCCATTTCGTTGAGCAAGGAGTAGCTCTTGTCTATTCCATATTTGACTTAAGGAACTTTATCTGTGCTCATTTCAATCTCTGGTTTTATGCAGCACCCCAACTCACCTTTACCCTTAAGCAAGCATAAGTTGGTTTTCTAAATTTGAGACCCTGTTCTGTTCTGTAATTCAGTTCCTGTGTAGCCAAGTTTACATTCCGTGTATTACTGATATCTTATGATGTTTCTTTTTCTGTGTGACTTATTTCAGTTAGAATCATCATACCTGAATCCACTCATTGTGCTGCTAAGGGCCTGATGACATAGATTTCATTGCTGAGTGATATTGCTTTGTAAGTAAATACCACAACTTCTTTATCCATTTTTCACTTTCTGCGATGTTGAACTTGTACTGTAAACGATTTTCTTGTAAACAGAGGCGTCCCAAACTTTGGGGTGGCTGTGTCTTTTTGATTTTAATTTCCCTAAGCTATAGGACCATAAGTGGCAGTGCCCTAGGCTCTGTTGCTTTGTTTTTTAGATGTTTCAGGAAACACCATACATTTCTCCCGAGTGTCTGTTGGCAATTTACATCCCGCCCATCAGCATAACAAGGCTCCCAGTTCTCCATGGCCTGTCCTGCCTTTCTGGATTTTAGACTTTTTTCAGATGGCCCTTTTGCCTGGGGGGAAGTGAGACTTCATTGTAGTGCAGATTTCCTTTGCAAGCTTGCTTGGTTGGCCAAAAAGGGCGTATGCGTTTTTTCCTGAATATATTCAGGAAAAAACGCATACGCCCTTTTTGGCCAAGTGCATCATTGTGGACGTTCTGCCTCTCTTCCTATGCTTTCAATGCAATTCCAGTCTACCTCCTGAAATTGGTTTCCTGCAATTCTGCCCCGCTTTCAAGTCCTCTTGGCAGCCTTACTTCAGTCTATTTTTGGACGATAGCTGTCATTTATAACTCTGCAGGTTTGTGAATTACAGTGCCCCTGAGCTCCTTTCTTCAACTCGCTTTCTTGTGACCTGGCCGCAACACTGCACGATGTCTTCAGGCCCTAATCTGGTTCCGGTGTGGCACGCTGAGCCTTTGGTTATTTCCTCTTCCTGTTGCGAAATGAGAGTTAAATTTGCCCGTCCAGACACCTCCAGCTAGCCTCTCATTGGTTCTCGCTATTCCTGTTCATCTTCCGCAGAAATTGCAAACTGGGCCAAACAGGAGGTTAAAGGGACTGACTCTCCAAGTCGGGAGAGTGTTAGTAAAGCGTCTGGAATGTTGCACCCGAGTACCAGGGTACGAAAACTGAGACATATTTGAACACGTCTCCCGATCACATGGTTGATCATACTCTGGGTTCCACATGCATATTTTAGCTGAAGGAAGAATACCTAAAACCTGGGTAGTTGAAACCCGTGGAATGGGTACCATGCAATATGACTTCAAAGGGTCTTCATTTGCTCACCGAACCTCTCCAATCCTATCACTGCTGCGTTTATGCCCCTGTACACATGCTTGATTCTCTTTCGGAGACATAGCAATCCATAGGTTTTAAGATACTTACTAGTCAGGTACATTCTTAGGCGTTTAATATGCGGTGTTGAGTCCATTTCGTTGAGCAAGGAGTAGCTCTTGTCTATTCCATATTTGGCTTAAGGAACTTTATCTGTGCTCATTTCAATCTCTGGTTTTATGCAGCACCCCAACTCACCTTTCCCCTTAAGCAAGCATAAGTTGGTTTTCTAAATTTGAGACCCTGTTCTGTTTTGGAATGCAGTTCCTGTGTAGCCAAGTTTACATTCCGTGTATTAGTGATATCTTATGATGTTTCTTTTTCTGTGTGACTTATTTCAGTTAGAATCATCGTACCTCAATCCACTCATTATGCTGCTACGGGCCTGATGACATAGATTTCATTGCTGAGTGATACTGCATTGTACGTAAGTACCACAAGTTCTTTATCCATTTTTCACTTTCTGTGATATTGAACTTGTACGGTAAACGAGGTTCTTGTAAACGGACGGGTCCCAAACTTTGGGGTGGCTGTGTCTTTTTGATTTTAATTTCCCTAAGCTATAGGACCATAAGTGGAAGTGCCCTAGGCTCTGTTGCTTTGTTTTTTAGATGTTTCAGGAAACACCATACACTTCTCCCGAGTGGTTGTTGGCAATTTACATCCCGCCCATCAGCATAACAAGGCTCCCAGTTCTCCATGGCCTGTCCTGCCTTTCTGGATTTTACACTTTTTTCAGATGGCCGTTTTGACCGGGGGGAAGTGAGACTTCATTGTAGTGCAGATTTCCTTTGCAAGCTTGCTTGGTTGGCCAAAAAGGGCGTATGCGTTTTTTCCTGAATATATTCAGGAAAAAACGCATACGCCCTTTTTGGCCAAGTGCATCATTGTGGACGTTCTGCCTCTTTTCCTATGCTTTCAATGCAATTCCAGTCTACCTCCTGAAATCGGTTTCCTGCAATTCTGACCCGCTTTCAAGTCCTCTTGGCAGCCTTACTTCAGTCTATTTTTGGACGATAGCTGTCATTTATAACTCTGCAGGTTTGTGAATTACAGTGCCCCTGAGCTCCTTTCTTCAACTTGCTTTCTTGTGACCTGGCCGCAACACCGCAGGATGGCTTCAGGCCCTAATCTGTTTCCGGCACGGCACGCTGAGCCTTTGGTTATTTCCTCTTCCTGGTGGGAAATGAGAGTTAAATTTGCCCGTCCAGACACCTCCAGCTAGTCTCTCATTGGTTCTCGCTATTCCTGTTCATCTTCCGCAGAATTTGCAAACTGGGCCAAACAGGAGGTTAAAGGGACTGACTCTCCAAGTGGGGAGAGTGTTAGTAAAGCGTCTGGAATGTTGCACCCGAGTACCAGGGGAGGAAAACTGAGACATATTTGAACACGTTTCCCGTTCACATGGTTGATCATACTTGGGTTCCACATGCATGTTTTAGCTGAAGGAAGAATACCTTAAACCTGGAGAGTTGAGACCCGTGGAATGGGTACCATGCAATATGACTTCAAAGGGTCTTCATTTGCTCACCGAACCTCTCCAATCCTATCACTGCTGCGTTTATGCCCCTGTACACATGCTTGATTCTCTTTTGGAGACATAGCAATCCATAGGTTTTAAGATACTTACAAGTCAGGTACATTCTTAGGCGTTTAATATGCGGTGTTGAGTCCATTTCGTTGAGCAAGGAGTAGCTCTTGTCTATTCCATATTTGACTTAAGGAACTTTATCTGTGCTCATTTCAATCTCTGGTTTTATGCAGCACCCCAACTCACCTTTACCCTTAAGCAAGCATAAGTTGGTTTTCTAAATTTGAGACCCTGTTCTGTTCTGTAATTCAGTTCCTGTGTAGCCAAGTTTACATTCCGTGTATTACTGATATCTTATGATGTTTCTTTTTCTGTGTGACTTATTTCAGTTAGAATCATCATACCTGAATCCACTCATTGTGCTGCTAAGGGCCTGATGACACAGATTTCATTGCTGAGTGATATTGCTTTGTAAGTAAATACCACAACTTCTTTATCCATTTTTCACTTTCTGCGATGTTGAACTTGTACTGTAAACGAGGTTCTTGTAAACAGAGCTTTTCCAAACTTTGGGGTGGCTGTGTCTTTTTGATTTTAAATTCCCTAAGCTATAGGACCATAAGTGGAAGTGCCCTAGGCTCTGTTGCTTTGTTTTTTAGATGTTTCAGGAAACACCATACACTTCTCCCGAGTGGTTGTTGGCAATTTACATCCCGCCCATCAGCATAACAAGGCTCCCAGTTCTCCATGGCCTGTCCTGTCTTTCTGGATTTTACACTTTTTTCAGATGGCCCTTTTGACCGGGGGGAAGTGAGACTTCATTGTAGTGCAGATTTCCTTTGCAAGCTTGCTTGGTTGGCCAAAAAGGGCGTATGCGTTTTTTCCTGAATATATTCAGGAAAAAACGCATACGCCCTTTTTGGCCAAGTGCATCATTGTGGACGTTCTGCCTCTTTTCCTATGCTTTCAATGCAATTCCAGTCTACCTCCTGAAATTGGTTTCCTGCAATTCTGCCCCGCTTTCAAGTCCTCTTGGCAGCCTTACTTCAGTCTATTTTTGGACGATAGCTGTCATTTATAACTCTGCAGGTTTGTGAATTACAGTGCCCCTGAGCTCCTTTCTTCAACTCGCTTTCTTGTGACCTGGCCGCAACACCGCAGGATGGCTTCAGGCCCTAATCTGGTTCCGGCCCGGCATGCTGAGCCTTTGGTTAATTCCTCTTCCTGGTGGGAAATGAGAGTTAAATTTGCCCGTCCAGACACCTCCAGCTAGCCTCTCATTGGTTCTCGCTATTCCTGTTCATCTTCCGCAGAAATTGCAAACTGGGCCAAACAGGAGGTTAAAGGGACTGACTCTCCAAGTGGGGAGAGTGTTAGTAAAGCGTCTGGAATGTTGCACCCGAGTACCAGGGTACGAAAACTGAGACATATTTGAACACGTCTCCCGATCACATGGTTGATCATACTCTGGGTTCCACATGCATGTTTTAGCTGAAGGAAGAATACCTAAAACCTGGGTAGTTGAAACCCGTGGAATGGGTACCATGCAATATGACTTTAAAGGGTCTTCATTTGCTCACCGAACCTCTCCAATCCTATCACTGCTGCGTTTATGCCCCTGTACACATGCTTGATTCTCTTTCGGAGACATAGCAATCCATAGGTTTTAAGATACTTACTAGTCAGGTACATTCTTAGGCGTTTAATATGGGGTGTTGAGTCCATTTCGTTGAGCAAGGAGTAGCTCTTGTCTATTCCATATTTGGCTTAAGGAACTTTATCTGTGCTCATTTCAATCTCTGGTTTTATGCAGCACCCCAACTCACCTTTACCCTTAAGCAAGCATAAGTTGGTTTTCTAAATTTGAGACCCTGTTCTGTTCTGTAATTCAGTTCCTGTGTAGCCAAGTTTACATTCCGTGTATTACTGATATCTTATGATGTTTCTTTTTCTGTGTGACTTATTTCAGTTAGAATCATCATACCTGAATCCACTCATTGTGCTGCTAAGGGCCTGATGACACAGATTTCATTGCTGAGTGATATTGCTTTGTAAGTAAATACCACAACTTCTTTATCCATTTTTCACTTTCTGCGATGTTGAACTTGTACTGTAAACGAGGTTCTTGTAAACAGAGCCGTTCCAAACTTTGGGGTGGCTGTGTCTTTTTGATTTTAATTTCCCTAAGCTATATGACCAAAAGTGGAAGTGCTCTAGGTTCTGTTGCTTTGTTTTTTAGATGTTTCAGGAAACACCATACACTTCTCCCGAGTGGTTGTTGGCAATTTACATCCCGCCCATCAGCATAACAAGGCTCCCATTTCTCCATGGCCTGTCCTGCCTTTCTGGATTTTACACTTTTTTCAGATGGCCCTTTTGACCGGGGGGAAGTGAGACTTCATTGTAGTGCAGATTTCCTTTGCAAGCTTGCTTGGTTGGCCAAAAAGGGCGTATGCGTTTTTTCCTGAATATATTCAGGAAAAAACGCATACGCCCTTTTTGGCCAAGTGCATCATTGTGGACGTTCTGCCTCTTTTCCTATGCTTTCCATACAATTCCAGTCTACCTCCTGAAATCGGTTTCCTGCAATTCTGCCCCGCTTTCAAGTCCTCTTGGAAGCCTTACTTCAGTCTATTTTTGGACGATAGCTGTCATTTATAACTCTGCAGGTTTGTGAATTACAGTGCCCCTGAGCTCCTTTCTTCAACTCGCTTTCTTGTGACCTGGCCGCAACACCGCAGGATGGCTTCAGGCCCTAATCTGGTTCCGGTACGGCACGCTGAGCCTTTGGTTAATTCCTCTTCCTGGTGGGACATGACAGTTAAATTTGCCCGTCCAGACACCTCCAGCTAGCCTCTCATTGGTTCTCGCTATTCCTGTTCATCTTCCGCAGAAATTGCAAACTGGGCCAAACAGGAGGTTAAAGGGACTGACTCTCCAAGTCGGGAGAGTGTTAGTAAAGTGTCTGGAATGTTGCACCCGAGTACCAGGGTACGAAAACTGAGACATATTTGAACACGTCTCCCGATCACATGGTTGATCATACTCTAGGTTCCACATGCATGTTTTAGCTGAAGGAAGAATACCTTAAACCTGGGTAGTTGAAACCCGTGGAATGGGTACCATGCAATATGACTTCAAAGGGTCTTCATTTGCTCACCGAACCTCTCCAATCCTATCACTGCTGCGTTTATGCCCCTGTACACATGCTTGATTCTCTTTCGGAGACATAGCAATCCATAGGTTTTAAGATACTTACTAGTCAGGTACATTCTTAGGCGTTTAATATGGGGTGTTGAGTCCATTTCGTTGAGCAAGGAGTAGCTCTTGTCTATTCCATATTTGGCTTAAGGAACTTTATCTGTGCTCATTTCAATCTCTGGTTTTATGCAGCACCCGAACTCTCCTTTTCCCTTAAGCAAGAATAAGTTGGTTTTCTAAATTTGAGACCCTGTTCTGTTCTGTAATTCAGTTCCTGTGTAGCCAAGTTTACATTCCGTGTATTACTGATATCTTATGATGTTTCTTTTTCTGTGTGACTTATTTCAGTTAGAATCATCATACCTGAATCCACTCATTGTGCTGCTAAGGGCCTGATGACACAGATTTCATTGCTGAGTGATATTGCTTTGTAAGTAAATACCACAACTTCTTTATCCATTTTTCACTTTCTGCGATGTTGAACTTGTACTGTAAACGAGATTCTTGTAAACAGAGCCTTTCCAAACTTTGGGGTGGCTGTGTCTTTTTGATTTTAAATTCCCTAAGCTATAGGACCATAAGTGGAAGTGCCCTAGGCTCTGTTGCTTTGTTTTTTAGATGTTTCAGGAAACACCATACACTTCTCCCGAGTGGTTGTTGGCAATTTACATCCCGCCCATCAGCATAACAAGGCTCCCAGTTCTCCATGGCCTGTCCTGCCTTTCTGGAGTTTACACTTTTTTCAGATGGCCCTTTTGACCGGGGGGAAGTGAGACTTCATTGTAGTGCAGATTTCCTTTGCAAGCTTGCTTGGTTGGCCAAAAAGGGCGTATGCGTTTTTCCTGAATATATTCAGGAAAAAACGCATACGCCCTTTTTGGCCAAGTGCATCATTGTGGACGTTCTGCCTCTTTTCCTATGCTTTCAATGCAATTCCAGTCTACCTCCTGAAATCGGTTTCCTGCAATGCTGCCCCGCTTTCAAGTCCTCTTAGCAGCCTTACTTCAGTCTATTTTTGGACGATAGCTGTCATTTATAACTCTGCAGGTTTGTGAATTACAGTGCCCCTGAGCTCCTTTCTTCAACTTGCTTTCTTGTGACCTGGCCGCAACACCGCAGGATGGCTTCAGGCCCTAATCTGGTTCCGGTACGGCACGCTGAGCCTTTGGTTATTTCCTCTTCCTGGTGGGAAATGAGAGTTAAATTTGCCCGTCCAGACACCTCCAGCTAGTCTCTCATTGGTTCTCGCTATTCCTGTTCATCTTCCGCAGAAATTGCAAACTGGGCCAAACAGGAGGTTAAAGGGACTGACTCTCCAAGTCGGGAGAGTGTTAGTAAAGCGTCTGGAATGTTGCACCCGAGTACCAGGGGAGGAAAACTGAGACATATTTGAACACGTCTCCCGTTCACATGGTTGATCATACTCTGGGTTCCACATGCATGTTTTAGCTGAAGGAAGAATACCTTAAACCTGGAGAGTTGAGACCCGTGTAATGGGTACCATGCAATATGACTTCAAAGGGTCTTCATTTGCTCACCGAACCTCTCCAATCTTATCACTGCTGCGTTTATGCCCCTGTACACACGCTTGATTCTCTTTTGGAGACATAGCAATCCATAGGTTTTAAGATACTTACTAGTCAGGTACATTCTTAGGCGTTTAATATGGGGTTTTGAGTCCATTTCGTTGAGCAAGGAGTAGCTCTTGTCTATTCCATATTTGGCTTAAGGAACTTTATCTGTGCTCATTTCAATCTCTGGTTTTATGCAGCACCCCAACTCACCTTTCCCCTTAAGCAAGCATAAGTTGGTTTTCTAAATTTGAGACCCTGTTCTGTTTTGGAATGCAGTTCCTGTGTAGCCAAGTTTACATTCCGTGTATTAATGATATCTTATGATGTTTCTTTTTCTGTGTGACTTATTTCAGTTAGAATCATCGTACCTGAATCCACTCATTATGCTGCTACGGGCCTGATGACATAGATTTCATTGCTGAGTGATACTGCATTGTACGTAAGTACCACAAGTTCTTTATCCATTTTTCACTTTCTGTGATATTGAACTTGTACGGTAAACGGGGTTCTTGTAAACGGAGGCGTCCCAAACTTTGGGGTGGCTGTGTCTTTTTGATTTTAATTTCCCTAAGCTATAGGACCATAAGTGGAAGTGCCCTAGGCTCTGTTGCTTTGTTTTTTAGATGTTTCAGGAAACACCATACACTTCTCCCGAGTGTCTGTTGGCAATTTACATCCCGCCCATCAGCATAACAAGGCTCCCAGTTCTCCATGGCCTGTCCTGCCTTTCTGGATTTTACACTTTTTTCAGATGGCCCTTTTGACCGGGGGGAGTGAAACTTCATTGTAGTGCAGATTTCCTTTGCAAGCTTGCTTGGTTGGCCAAAAAGGGCGTATGCGTTTTTTCCTGAATATATTCAGGAAAAAACGCATACGCCCTTTTTGGCCAAGTGCATCATTGTGGACGTTCTGCCTCTTTTCCTATGCTTTCAATGCAATTCCAGTCTACCTCCTGAAATCGGTTTCCTGCAATTCTGCCCCGCTTTCAAGTCCTCTTGGCAGCCTTACTTCAGTCTATTTTTGGACGATAGCTGTCATTTATAACTCTGCAGGTTTGTGAATTACAGTGCCCCTGAGCTCCTTTCTTCAACTCGCTTTCTTGTGAGCTGGCCGCAACACCGCAGGATGGCTTCAGGCCCTAATCTGGTTCCGGCACGGCACGCTGAGCCTTTGGTTAATTCCTCTTCCGGGGGGGAAATGAGAGTTAAATTTGCCCGTCCAGACACCTCCAGCTAGTCTCTCATTGGTTCTCGCTATTCCTGTTCATCTTCCGCAGAAATTGCAAACTGGGCCAAACAGGAGGTTAAAGGTGCTGACTCTCCAAGTGGGGAGAGTGTTAGTAAAGCGTCTGGAATGTTGCACCCGAGTACCAGGGTACGAAAACTGAGACATATTTGAACACGTCTCCCGATCACATCGTTGATCATACTCTGGGTTCCACATGCATGTTTTAGCTGAAGGAAGAATACCTAAAACCTGGGTAGTTGAAACCCGTGGAATGGGTACCATGCAATATGACTTCAAAGGGTCTTCATTTGCTCACCGAACCTCTCCAATCCTATCACTGCTGCGTTTATGCCCCTGTACACATGCTTGATTCCCCTTCGGAGACATAGCAATCCATAGGTTTTAAGATACTTACTAGTCAGGTACATTCTTAGGCATTTAATATGCGGTGTTGAGTCCATTTCGTTGAGAAAGGAGTAGCTCTTGTCTATTCCATATTTGGCTTAAGGAACATTATCTGTGCTCATTTCAATCTCTGGTTTTATGCAGCACCCCAACTCACCTTTACCCTTAAGCAAGCATAAGTTGGTTTTCTAAATTTGAGACCCTGTTCTGTTCTGTAATTCAGTTCCTTTGTAGCCAAGTTTCCATTCCGTGTATTACTGATATCTTATGATGTTTCTTTTTCTGTGTGACTTACTTCAGTTAGAATCATCATACCTGAATCCACTCATTGTGCTGCTACGGGCCTGATGACATAGATTTCATTGCTGAGTGATATTGCTTTGTAAGTGAATACCACAACTTCTTTATCCATTTTTCACTTTCTGCGATGTTGAACTTGTACTGTAAACGAGGTTCTTGTAAACAGAGCCGTTCGAAACTTTGGGGTGGCTGTGTCTTTTTGATTTTAGTTTCCCTAACTATAGGACCATAAGTGGAAGTGCCCTAGGCTCTGTTGCTTTGTTTTTTAGATGTTTCAGGAAACACCATACACTTCTCCCTAGTGTCTCTTGGCAATTTACATCCCGCCCATCAGCATAACAAGGCTCCCAGTTCTCAATGGCCTGTTGCCTTTCTGGATTTTACACTTTTTTCAGATGGCCCTTTTGACCGGGGGGAAGTGAGACTTCATTGTAGTGCAGATTTCCTTTGCAAGCTTGCTTGGTTGGCCAAAAAGGGCATATGCGTTTTTTCCTGAATATATTCAGGAAAAAACGCATATGCCCTTTTTGGCCAAGTGCATCATTGTGGACGTTCTGCCTCTTTTCCTATGCTTTCAATGCAATTCCAGTCTACCTCCTGAAATCGGTTTCCTGCAATTCTGCCCCGCTTTCAAGTCCTCTTGGCAGCCTTACTTCAGTCTATTTTTGGACGATAGCTGTCATTTATAACTCTGCAGGTTTGTGAATTACAGTGCCCCTGAGCTCGTTTCTTCAACTCGCTTTCTTTTGAGCTGGCCGCAACACCGCAGGATGGCTTCAGGCCCTAATCTGGTTCCGGTACGGCACGCTGAGCCTTTGGTTATTTCCTCTTCCTGGTGGGAAATGAGAGTTAAATTTGCCCGTCCAGACACCTCCAGCTAGCCTCTCATTGGTTCTCGCTATTCCTGTTCATCTTCCGCAGAAATTGCAAACTGGGCCAAACAGGAGGTTAAAGGGACTGACTCTCCAAGTCGGGAGAGTGTTAGTAAAGCGTCTGGAATGTTGCACCCGAGTACCAGGGGAGGAAAACTGAGACATATTTGAACACGTCTCCCGTTCACATGGTTGATCATACTCTGGGTTCCACATGCATGTTTTAGCTGAAGGAAGAATACCTTAAACCTGGAGAGTTGAGACCCGTGTAATGGGTACCATGCAATATGACTTCAAAGGGTCTTCATTTGCTCACCGAATCTCTCCAATCCTATCACTGCTGCGTTTATGCCCCTGTACACACGCTTGATTCTCTTTTGGAGACATAGCAATCCATAGGTTTTAAGATACTTACTAGTCAGGTACATTCTTAGGCGTTTAATATGGGGTTTTGAGTCCATTTCGTTGAGCAAGGAGTAGCTCTTGTCTATTCCATATTTGGCTTAAGGAACTTTATCTGTGCTCATTTCAATCTCTGGCTTTATGCAGCACCCCAACTCACCTTTCCCCTTAAGCAAGCATAAGTTGGTTTTCTAAATTTGAGACCCTGTTCTGTTTTGGAATGCAGTTCCTGTGTAGCCAAGTTTACATTCCGTGTATTAGTGATATCTTATGATGTTTCTTTTTCTGTGTGACTTATTTCAGTTAGAATCATCGTACCTGAATCCACTCATTATGCTGCTACGGGCCTGATGACATAGATTTCATTGCTGAGTGATACTGCATTGTACGTAAGTACCACAAGTTCTTTATCCATTTTTCACTTTCTGTGATATTGAACTTGTACGGTAAACGGGGTTCTTGTAAACGGAGGCGTCCCAAACTTTGGGGTGGCTGTGTCTTTTTGATTTTAATTTCCCTAAGCTATAGGACCATAAGTGGAAGTGCCCTAGGCTCTGTTGCTTTGTTTTTTAGATGTTTCAGGAAACACCATACACTTCTCCCGAGTGTCTGTTGGCAATTTACATCCCGCCCATCAGCATAACAAGGCTCCCAGTTCTCCATGGCCTGTCCTGCCTTTCTGGATTTTACACTTTTTTCAGATGGCCCTTTTGACCGGGGGGAAGTGAAACTTCATTGTAGTGCAGATTTCCTTTGCAAGCTTGCTTGGTTGGCCAAAAAGGGCGTATGCGTTTTTTCCTGAATATATTCAGGAAAAAACGCATACGCCCTTTTTGGCCAAGTGCATCATTGTGGACGTTCTGCCTCTTTTCCTATGCTTTCAATGCAATTCCAGTCTACCTCCTGAAATCGGTTTCCTGCAATTCTGCCCCGCTTTCAAGTCCTCTTGGCAGCCTTACTTCCGTCTATTTTTGGACGATAGCTGTCATTTATAACTCTGCAGGTTTGTGAATTACAGTGCCCCTGAGCTCCTTTCTTCAACTCGTTTTCTTGTGAGCTGGCCGCAACACCGCAGGATGGCTTCAGGCCCTAATCTGGTTCCGGCACGGCACGCTGAGCCTTTGGTTAATTCCTCTTCCGGGGGGGAAATGAGAGTTAAATTTGCCCGTCCAGACACCTCCAGCTAGTCTCTCATTGGTTCTCGCTATTCCTGTTCATCTTCCGCAGAAATTGCAAACTGGGCCAAACAGGAGGTTAAAGGGACTGACTCTCCAAGTCGTGAGAGTGTTAGTAAAGCGTCTGGAATGTTGCACCCGAGTACCAGGGTACGAAAACTGAGACATATTTGAACACGTCTCCCGATCACATGGTTGATCATACTCTGGGTTCCACATGCATGTTTTAGCTGAAGGAAGAATACCTTAAACCTGGGTAGTTGAAACCCGTGGAATGGGTACCATGCAATATGACTTCAAAGGGTCTTCATTTGCTCACCGAACCTCTCCAATCCTATCATTGCTGCGTTTATGCCCCTGTACACATGCTTGATTCCCCTTCGGAGACATAGCAATCCATAGGTTTTAAGATACTTACTAGTCAGGTACATTCTTAGGCGTTTAATATGCGGTGTTGAGTCCATTTCGTTGAGAAAGGAGTAGCTCTTGTCTATTCCATATTTGGCTTAAGGAACTTTATCTGTGCTCATTTCAATCTCTGGTTTTATGCAGCACCCCAACTCACCTTTACCCTTAAGCAAGCATAAGTTGGTTTTCTAAATTTGAGACCCTGTTCTGTTCTGTAATTCAGTTCCTGTGTAGCCAAGTTTCCATTCCGTGTATTATTGATATCTTATGATGTTTCCTTTTCTGTGTGACTTATTTCAGTTAGAATCATCATACCTGAATCCACTCATTGTGCTGCTAAGGGCCTGATGACATAGATTTCATTGCTGAGTGATATTGCTTTGTAAGTAAATACCACAACTTCTTTATCCATTTTTCACTTTCTGCGATGTTGAACTTGTACTGTAAACGAGGTTCTTGTAAACAGAGGCGTCCCAAACTTTGGGGTGGCTGTGTCTTTTTGATTTTAATTTCCCTAAGCTATAGGACCATAAGTGGAAGTGCCCTAGGCTCTGTTGCTTTGTTTTTTAGATGTTTCAGGAAACACCATACACTTCTCCCGAGTGTCTGTTGGCAATTTACATCCCGCCCATCAGCATAACAAGGCTCCCAGTTCTCAATGGCCTGTTGCCTTTCTGGATTTTACACTTTTTTCAGATGGCCCTTTTGACCGGGGGGAAGTGAGACTTCATTGTAGTGCAGATTTCCTTTGCAAGCTTGCTTGGTTGGCCAAAAAGGGCGTATGCGTTTTTTCCTGAATATATTCAGGAAAAAACGCATACGCCCTTTTTGGCCAAGTGCATCATTGTGGACGTTCTGCCTCTTTTCCTATGCTTTCAATGCAATTCCAGTCTACCTCCTGAAATCGGTTTCCTGCAATTCTGCCCCACTTTCAAGTCCTCTTGGCAGCCTTACTTCAGTCTATTTTTGGACGATAGCTGTCATTTATAACTCTGCAGGTTTGTGAATTACAGTGCCCCTGAGCTCCTTTCTTCAACTCGCTTTCTTGTGAGCTGGCCGCAACACCGCAGGATGGCTTCAGGCCCTAATCTTGTTCCGGCCCGGCATGCTGAGCCTTTGGTTAATTCCTCTTCCTGGTGCGAAATGAGAGTTAAATTTGCCCGTCCAGACACCTCCAGCTAGCCTCTCATTGGTTCTCGTTATTCCTGTTCATCTTCCGCAGAAATTGCAAACTGGGCCAAACAGGAGGTTGAAGGGACTGACTCTCCAAGTAGGGAGAGTGTTAGTAAAGCGTCTGGAATGTTGCACCCGAGTACCAGGGGAGGAAACCTGAGACATATTTGAACACGTCTCCCGTTCACATGGTTGATCATACTCTGGGTTCCACATGCATGTTTAGCTGAAGGAAGAATACCTTAAACCTGGAGAGTTGAGACCCGTGTAATGGGTACCATGCAATATGACTTCAAAGGGTCTTCATTTGCTCACCGAACCTCTCCAGTCCTATCACTGCTGCGTTTATGCCCCTGTACACATGCTTGATTCTCTTTCGGAGACATAGCAATCCATAGGTTTTAAGATACTTACTAGTCAGGTACATTCTTAGGCGTTTAATATGGGGTTTTGAGTCCATTTCGTTGAGCAAGGAGTAGCTCTTGTCTATTCCATATTTGGCTTAAGGAACTTTATCTGTGCTCATTTCAATCTCTGGTTTTATGCAGCACCCCAACTCACCTTTCCCCTTAAGCAAGCATAAGTTGGTTTTCTAAATTTGAGACCCTGTTCTGTTTTGGAATGCAGTTCCTGTGTAGCCAAGTTTACATTCCGTGTATTAGTGATATCTTATGATGTTTCTTTTTCTGTGTGACTTATTTCAGTTAGAATCATCGTACCTGAATCCACTCATTATGCTGCTACGGGCCTGATGACATAGATTTCATTGCTGAGTGATACTGCATTGTACGTAAGTACCACAAGTTCTTTATCCATTTTTCACTTTCTGTGATATTGAACTTGTACGGTAAACGGGGTTCTTGTAAACGGAGGCGTCCCAAACTTTGGGGTGGCTGTGTCTTTTTGATTTTAATTTCCCTAAGCTATAGGACCATAAGTGGAAGTGCCCTAGGCTCTGTTGCTTTGTTTTTTAGATGTTTCAGGAAACACCATACACTTCTCCCGAGTGTCTGTTGGCAATTTACATCCCGCCCATCAGCATAACAAGGCTCCCAGTTCTCCATGGCCTGTCCTGCCTTTCTGGATTTTACACTTTTTTCAGATGGCCCTTTTGACCGGGGGGAAGTGAAACTTCATTGTAGTGCAGATTTCCTTTGCAAGCTTGCTTGGTTGGCCAAAAAGGGCGTATGCGTTTTTTCCTGAATATATTCAGGAAAAAACGCATACGCCCTTTTTGGCCAAGTGCATCATTGTGGACGTTCTGCCTCTTTTCCTATGCTTTCAATGCAATTCCAGTCTACCTCCTGAAATCGGTTTCCTGCAATTCTGCCCCGCTTTCAAGTCCTCTTGGCAGCCTTACTTCAGTCTATTTTTGGACGATAGCTGTCATTTATAACTCTGCAGGTTTGTGAATTACAGTGCCCCTGAGCTCCTTTCTTCAACTCGCTTTCTTGTGAGCTGGCCGCAACACCGCAGGATGGCTTCAGGCCCTAATCTTGTTCCGGCCCGGCATGCTGAGCCTTTGGTTAATTCCTCTTCCTGGTGCGAAATGAGAGTTAAATTTGCCCGTCCAGACACCTCCAGCTAGCCTCTCATTGGTTCTCGCTATTCCTGTTCATCTTCCGCAGAAATTACAAACTGGGCCAAACAGGAGGTTAAAGGGACTGACTCTCCAAGTAGGGAGAGTGTTAGTAAAGCGTCTGGAATGTTGCACCCGAGTACCAGGGGAGGAAAACTGAGACATATTTGAACACGTCTCCCGTTCACATGGTTGATCATACTCTGGGTTCCACATGCATGTTTAGCTGAAGGAAGAATACCTTAAACCTGGAGAGTTGAGACCCGTGTAATGGGTACCATGCAATATGACTTCAAAGGGTCTTCATTTGCTCACCGAACCTCTCCAATCCTATCACTGCTGCGTTTATGCCCCTGTACACACGC
This sequence comes from Delphinus delphis, assembly GCF_949987515.2. Taxonomy (NCBI): domain Eukaryota; kingdom Metazoa; phylum Chordata; class Mammalia; order Artiodactyla; family Delphinidae; genus Delphinus; species Delphinus delphis. Next base: position 476,310 of record NW_027192796.1, on the reverse strand, counting down.
TTGATTCTCTTTTGGAGACATAGCAATCCATAGGTTTTAAGATACTTACTAGTCAGGTACATTCTTAGGCATTTAATATGGGGTTTTGAGTCCATTTCGTTGAGCAAGGAGTAGCTCTTGTCTATTCCATATTTGGCTTAAGGAACTTTATCTGTGCTCATTTCAATCTCTGGTTTTATGCAGCACCCCAACTCACCTTTCCCCTTAAGCAAGCATAAGTTGGTTTTCTAAATTTGAGACCCTGTTCTGTTCTGTAATTCAGTTCCTGTGTAGCCAAGTTTCCATTCCGTGTATTATTGATATCTTATGATGTTTCCTTTTCTGTGTGACTTATTTCAGTTAGAATCATCATACCTGAATCCACTCATTGTGCTGCTAAGGGCCTGATGACATAGATTTCATTGCTGAGTGATATTGCTTTGTAAGTAAATACCACAACTTCTTTATCCATTTTTCACTTTCTGCGATGTTGAACTTGTACTGTAAACGAGGTTCTTGTAAACAGAGGCGTCCCAAACTTTGGGGTGGCTGTGTCTTTTTGATTTTAATTTCCCTAAGCTATAGGACCATAAGTGGCAGTGCCCTAGGCTCTGTTGCTTTGTTTTTTAGATGTTTCAGGAAACACCATACACTTCTCCCGAGTGTCTGTTGGCAATTTACATCCCGCCCATCAGCATAACAAGGCTCCCAGTTCTCAATGGCCTGTTGCCTTTCTGGATTTTACACTTTTTTCAGATGGCCCTTTTGACCGGGGGGAAGTGAGACTTCATTGTAGTGCAGATTTCCTTTGCAAGCTTGCTTGGTTGGCCAAAAAGGGCGTATGCGTTTTTTCCTGAATATATTCAGGAAAAAACGCATACGCCCTTTTTGGCCAAGTGCATCATTGTGGACGTTCTGCCTCTTTTCCTATGCTTTCAATGCAATTCCAGTCTACCTCCTGAAATCGGTTTCCTGCAATTCTGCCCCACTTTCAAGTCCTCTTGGCAGCCTTACTTCAGTCTATTTTTGGACGATAGCTGTCATTTATAACTCTGCAGGTTTGTGAATTACAGTGCCCCTGAGCTCCTTTCTTCAACTCGCTTTCTTGTGAGCTGGCCGCAACACCGCAGGATGGCTTCAGGCCCTAATCTTGTTCCGGCCCGGCATGCTGAGCCTTTGGTTAATTCCTCTTCCTGGTGCGAAATGAGAGTTAAATTTGCCCGTCCAGACACCTCCAGCTAGCCTCTCATTGGTTCTCGTTATTCCTGTTCATCTTCCGCAGAAATTGCAAACTGGGCCAAACAGGAGGTTGAAGGGACTGACTCTCCAAGTAGGGAGAGTGTTAGTAAAGCGTCTGGAATGTTGCACCCGAGTACCAGGGGAGGAAACCTGAGACATATTTGAACACGTCTCCCGTTCACATGGTTGATCATACTCTGGGTTCCACATGCATGTTTAGCTGAAGGAAGAATACCTTAAACCTGGAGAGTTGAGACCCGTGTAATGGGTACCATGCAATATGACTTCAAAGGGTCTTCATTTGCTCACCGAACCTCTCCAATCCTATCACTGCTGCGTTTATGCCCCTGTACACACGCTTGATTCTCTTTTGGAGACATAGCAATCCATAGGTTTTAAGATACTTACTAGTCAGGTACATTCTTAGGCGTTTAATATGGGGTTTTGAGTCCATTTCGTTGAGCAAGGAGTAGCTCTTGTCTATTCCATATTTGGCTTAAGGAACTTTATCTGTGCTCATTTCAATCTCTGGTTTTATGCAGCACCCCAACTCACCTTTCCCCTTAAGCAAGCATAAGTTGGTTTTCTAAATTTGAGACCCTGTTCTGTTTTGGAATGCAGTTCCTGTGTAGCCAAGTTTACATTCCGTGTATTAGTGATATCTTATGATGTTTCTTTTTCTGTGTGACTTATTTCAGTTAGAATCATCGTACCTGAATCCACTCATTATGCTGCTACGGGCCTGATGACATAGATTTCATTGCTGAGTGATACTGCATTGTACGTAAGTAGCACAAGTTCTTTATCCATTTTTCACTTTCTGTGATATTGAACTTGTACGGTAAACGGGGTTCTTGTAAACGGAGGCGTCCCAAACTTTGGGGTGGCTGTGTCTTTTTGATTTTAATTTCCCTAAGCTATAGGACCATAAGTGGAAGTGCCCTAGGCTCTGTTGCTTTGTTTTTTAGATGTTTCAGGAAACACCATACACTTCTCCCGAGTGTCTGTTGGCAATTTACATCCCGCCCATCAGCATAACAAGGCTCCCAGTTCTCCATGGCCTGTCCTGCCTTTCTGGATTTTACACTTTTTTCAGATGGCCCTTTTGACCGGGGGGAAGTGAAACTTCATTGTAGTGCAGATTTCCTTTGCAAGCTTGCTTGGTTGGCCAAAAAGGGCGTATGCGTTTTTTCCTGAATATATTCAGGAAAAAACGCATACGCCCTTTTTGGCCAAGTGCATCATTGTGGACGTTCTGCCTCTTTTCCTATGCTTTCAATGCAATTCCAGTCTACCTCCTGAAATCGGTTTCCTGCAATTCTGCCCCGCTTTCAAGTCCTCTTGGCAGCCTTACTTCAGTCTATTTTTGGACGATAGCTGTCATTTATAACTCTGCAGGTTTGTGAATTACAGTGCCCCTGAGCTCCTTTCTTCAACTCGCTTTCTTGTGAGCTGGCCGCAACACCGCAGGATGGCTTCAGGCCCTAATCTTGTTCCGGCCCGGCATGCTGAGCCTTTGGTTAATTCCTCTTCCTGGTGCGAAATGAGAGTTAAATTTGCCCGTCCAGACACCTCCAGCTAGCCTCTCATTGGTTCTCGCTATTCCTGTTCATCTTCCGCAGAAATTACAAACTGGGCCAAACAGGAGGTTAAAGGGACTGACTCTCCAAGTAGGGAGAGTGTTAGTAAAGCGTCTGGAATGTTGCACCCGAGTACCAGGGGAGGAAAACTGAGACATATTTGAACACGTCTCCCGTTCACATGGTTGATCATACTCTGGGTTCCACATGCATGTTTAGCTGAAGGAAGAATACCTTAAACCTGGAGAGTTGAGACCCGTGTAATGGGTACCATGCAATATGACTTCAAAGGGTCTTCATTTGCTCACCGAACCTCTCCAATCCTATCACTGCTGCGTTTATGCCCCTGTACACACGCTTGATTCTCTTTTGGAGACATAGCAATCCATAGGTTTTAAGATACTTACTAGTCAGGTACATTCTTAGGCATTTAATATGGGGTTTTGAGTCCATTTCGTTGAGCAAGGAGTAGCTCTTGTCTATTCCATATTTGGCTTAAGGAACTTTATCTGTGCTCATTTCAATCTCTGGTTTTATGCAGCACCCCAACTCACCTTTACCCTTAAGCAAGCATAAGTTGGTTTTCTAAATTTGAGACCCTGTTCTGTTTTGGAATGCAGTTCCTGTGTAGCCAAGTTTACATTCCGTGTATTAGTGATATCTTATGATGTTTCTTTTTCTGTGTGACTTATTTCAGTTAGAATCATCGTACCTGAATCCACTAATTATGCTACTACGGGCCTGATGACATAGATTTCATTGCTGAGTGATACTGCATTGTACGTAAGTACCACAAGTTCTTTATCCATTTTTCACTTTATGTGATATTGAACTTGTACGGTAAACGGGGTTCTTGTAAACGGAGGCGTCCCAAACTTTGGGGTGGCTGTGTCTTTTTGATTTTAATTTCCCTAAGCTATAGGACCATAAGTGGAAGTGCCCTAGGCTCTGTTGCTTTGTTTTTTAGATGTTTCAGGAAACACCATACACTTCTCCCGAGTGTCTGTTGGCAATTTACATCCCGCCCATCAGCATAACAAGGCTCCCAGTTCTCCATGGCCTGTCCTGCCTTTCTGGATTTTACACTTTTTTCAGATGGCCCTTTTGACCGGGGGGAAGTGAAACTTCATTGTAGTGCAGATTTCCTTTGCAAGCTTGCTTGGTTGGCCAAAAAGGGCGTATGCGTTTTTTCCTGAATATATTCAGGAAAAAACGCATACGCCCTTTTTGGCCAAGTGCATCATTGTGGACGTTCTGCCTCTTTTCCTATGCTTTCAATGCAATTCCAGTCTACCTCCTGAAATCGGTTTCCTGCAATTCTGCCCCGCTTTCAAGTCCTCTTGGCAGCCTTACTTCAGTCTATTTTTGGACGATAGCTGTCATTTATAACTCTGCAGGTTTGTGAATTACAGTGCCCCTGAGCTCCTTTCTTCAACTCGCTTTCTTGTGAGCTGGCCGCAACACCGCAGGATGGCTTCAGGCCCTAATCTTGTTCCGGCCCGGCATGCTGAGCCTTTGGTTAATTCCTCTTCCTGGTGCGAAATGAGAGTTAAATTTGCCCGTCCAGACACCTCCAGCTAGCCTCTCATTGGTTCTCGCTATTCCTGTTCATCTTCCGCAGAAATTACAAACTGGGCCAAACAGGAGGTTAAAGGGACTGACTCTCCAAGTAGGGAGAGTGTTAGTAAAGCGTCTGGAATGTTGCACCCGAGTACCAGGGGAGGAAAACTGAGACATATTTGAACACGTCTCCCGTTCACATGGTTGATCATACTCTGGGTTCCACATGCATGTTTAGCTGAAGGAAGAATACCTTAAACCTGGAGAGTTGAGACCCGTGTAATGGGTACCATGCAATATGACTTCAAAGGGTCTTCATTTGCTCACCGAACCTCTCCAATCCTATCACTGCTGCGTTTATGCCCCTGTACACACGCTTGATTCTCTTTTGGAGACATAGCAATCCATAGGTTTTAAGATACTTACTAGTCAGGTACATTCTTAGGCATTTAATATGGGGTTTTGAGTCCATTTCGTTGAGCAAGGAGTAGCTCTTGTCTATTCCATATTTGGCTTAAGGAACTTTATCTGTGCTCATTTCAATCTCTGGTTTTATGCAGCACCCCAACTCACCTTTACCCTTAAGCAAGCATAAGTTGGTTTTCTAAATTTGAGACCCTGTTCTGTTTTGGAATGCAGTTCCTGTGTAGCCAAGTTTACATTCCGTGTATTAGTGATATCTTATGATGTTTCTTTTTCTGTGTGACTTATTTCAGTTAGAATCATCGTACCTGAATCCACTAATTATGCTACTACGGGCCTGATGACATAGATTTCATTGCTGAGTGATACTGCATTGTACGTAAGTACCACAAGTTCTTTATCCATTTTTCACTTTATGTGATATTGAACTTGTACGGTAAACGGGGTTCTTGTAAACGGAGGCGTCCCAAACTTTGGGGTGGCTGTGTCTTTTTGATTTTAATTTCCCTAAGCTATAGGACCATAAGTGGAAGTGCCCTAGGCTCTGTTGCTTTGTTTTTTAGATGTTTCAGGAAACACCATACACTTCTCCCGAGTGTCTGTTGGCAATTTACATCCCGCCCATCAGCATAACAAGGCTCCCAGTTCTCCATGGCCTGTCCTGCCTTTCTGGATTTTACACTTTTTTGAGATGGCCCTTTTGACCGGGGGGAAGTGAGACTTCATTGTAGTGCAGATTTCCTTTGCAAGCTTGCTTGGTTGGCCAAAAAGGGCGTATGCGTTTTTTCCTGAATATATTCAGGAAAAAACGCATACGCCCTTTTTGGCCAAGTGCATCATTGTGGACGTTCTGCCTCTTTTCCTATGCTTTCAATGCAATTCCAGTCTACCTCCTGAAATCGGTTTCCTGCAATTCTGCCCCGCTTTCAAGTCCTCTTGGCAGCCTTACTTCAGTCTATTTTTGGACGATAGCTGTCATTTATAACTCTGCAGGTTTGTGAATTACAGTGCCCCTGAGCTCCTTTCTTCAACTCGCTTTCTTGTGAGATGGCCGCAACACCGCAGGATGGCTTCAGGCCCTAATCTGGTTCCGGCACGGCACGCTGAGCCTTTGGTTAATTCCTCTTCCTGGTGGGAAATGAGAGTTAAATTTGCCCGTCCAGACACCTCCAGCTAGTCTCTCATTGGTTCTCGCTATTCCTGTTCATCTTCCGCAGAAATTGCAAACTGGGCCAAACAGGAGGTTAAAGGTGCTGACTCTCCAAGTGGGGAGAGTGTTAGTAAAGCGTCTGGAATGTTGTACCCGAGTACCAGGGTACGAAAACTGAGACATATTTGAACACGTCTCCCGATCACATGGTTGATCATACTCTGGGTTCCACATGCATGTTTTAGCTGAAGGAAGAATACCTAAAACCTGGGTAGTTGAAACCCGTGGAATGGGTACCATGCAATATGACTTCAAAGGGTCTTCATTTGCTCACCGAACCTCTCCAATCCTATCACTGCTGCGTTTATGCCCCTGTACACATGCTTGATTCTCTTTCGGAGACATAGCAATCCATAGGTTTTAAGATACTTACTAGTCAGGTACATTCTTAGGCGTTTAATATGCGGTGTTGAGTCCATTTCGTTGAGCAAGGAGTAGCTCTTGTCTATTCCATATTTGGCTTAAGGAACTTTATCTGTGCTCATTTCAATCTCTGGTTTTATGCAGCACCCCAACTCACCTTTCCCCTTAAGCAAGCATAAGTTGGTTTTCTAAATTTGAGACCCTGTTCTGTTTTGGAATTCAGTTCCTGTGTAGCCAAGTTTACATTCCGTGTATTACTGATATCTTATGATGTTTCTTTTTCTGTGTGACTTATTTCAGTTAGAATCATCATACCTGAATCCACTCATTGTGCTGCTATGGGCCTGATGACATAGATTTCATTGCTGAGTGATACTGCATTGTACGTAAGTACCACAAGTTCTTTATCCATTTTTCACTTTCTGTGATATTGAACTTGTACGGTAAACGAGGTTCTTGTAAATGGAGGCGTCCCAAACTTTGGGGTGGCTGTGTCTTTTTGATTTTAATTTCCCTAAGCTATAGGACCATAAGTGGAAGTGCCCTAGACTCTGTTGCTTTGTTTTTTAGATGTTTCAGGAAACACCATACACTTCTCCCGAGTGTCTGTTGGCAATTTACATCCCGCCCATCAGCATAACAAGGCTCCCAGTTCTCCATGGCCTGTCCTGCCTTTCTGGATTTTACACTTTTTTCAGATGGCTCTTTTGACCGGGGGGAAGTGAGACTTCATTGTAGTGCAGATTTCCTTTGCAAGCTTGCTTGGTTGGCCAAAAAGGGCGTATGCGTTTTTTCCTGAATATATTCAGGAAAAAACGCATACGCCCTTTTTGGCCAAGTGCATCATTGTGGACGTTCTGCCTCTTTTCCTATGCTTTCAATGCAATTCCAGTCTACCTCCTGAAATCGGTTTCCTGCAATTCTGCCCCGCTTTCAAGTCCTCTTGGCAGCCTTACTTCAGTCTATTTTTGGACGATAGCTGTCATTTATAACTCTGCAGGTTTGTGAATTACAGTGCCCCTGAGCTCCTTTCTTCAACTCGCTTTCTTGTGAGCTGGCCGCAACACCGCAGGATGGCTTCAGGCCCTAATCTGGTTCCGGCCCGGCATGCTGAGCCTTTGGTTAATTCCTCTTCCTGGTGGGAAATGAGAGTTAAATTTGCCCGTCCAGACACAACCAGCTAGCCTCTCATTGGTTCTCGCTATTCCTGTTCATCTTCCGCAGAAATTGCAAACTGGGCCAAACAGGAGGTTAAAGGGACTGACTCTCCAAGTGGGGAGAGTGTTAGTAAAGCGTCTGGAATGTTGCACCCGAGTACCAGGGGAGGAAAACTGAGACATATTTGAACACGTCTCCCGATCACATGGTTGATCATACTCTGGGTTCCACATGCATGTTTAGCTGAAGGAAGAATACCTTAAACCTGGAGAGTTGAGACCCGTGTAATGGGTACAATGCAATATGACTTCAAAGGGTCTTCATTTGCTCACCGAACCTCTCCAATCCTATCACTGCTGCGTTTATGCCCCTGTACACACGCTTGATTCTCTTTTGGAGACATAGCAATCCATAGGTTTTAAGATACTTACTAGTCAGGTACATTCTTAGGCGTTTAATATGGGGTTTTGAGTCCATTTCGTTGAGCAAGGAGTAGCTCTTGTCTATTCCATATTTGGCTTAAGGAACTTTATCTGTGCTCATTTCAATCTCTGGTTTTATGCAGCACCCCAACTCACCTTTCCCCTTAAGCAAGCATAAGTTGGTTTTCTAAATTTGAGACCCTGTTCTGTTTTGGAATGCAGTTCCTGTGTAGCCAAGTTTACATTCCGTGTATTAGTGATATCTTATGATGTTTCTTTTTCTGTGTGACTTATTTCAGTTAGAATCATCGTACCTGAATCCACTCATTATGCTGCTACGGGCCTGATGACATAGATTTCATTGCTGAGTGATACTGCATTGTACGTAAGTACCACAAGTTCTTTATCCATTTTTCACTTTCTGTGATATTGAACTTGTACGGTAAACGGGGTTCTTGTAAACGGAGGCGTCCCAAACTTTGGGGTGGCTGTGTCTTTTTGATTTTAATTTCCCTAAGCTATAGGACCATAAGTGGCAGTGCCCTAGGCTCTGTTGCTTTGTTTTTTAGATGTTTCAGGAAACACCATACACTTCTCCGGAGTGTCTGTTGGCAATTTACATCCCGCCCATCAGCATAACAAGGCTCCCAGTTCTCCATGGCCTGTCCTGCCTTTCTGGATTTTACACTTTTTTCAGATGGCCCTTTTGACCGGGGGGAAGTGAAACTTCATTGTAGTGCAGATTTCCTTTGCAAGCTTGCTTGGTTGGCCAAAAAGGGCGTATGCGTTTTTTCCTGAATATATTCAGGAAAAAACGCATACGCCCTTTTTGGCCAAGTGCATCATTGTGGACGTTCTGCCTCTTTTCCTATGCTTTCAATGCAATTCCAGTCTACCTCCTGAAATCGGTTTCCTGCAATTCTGCCCCGCTTTCAAGTCCTCTTGGCAGCCTTACTTCAGTCTATTTTTGGACGATAGCTGTCATTTATAACTCTGCAGGTTTGTGAATTACAGTGCCCCTGAGCTCCTTTCTTCAACTCGCTTTCTTGTGAGCTGGCCGCAACACCGCAGGATGGCTTCAGGCCCTAATCTTGTTCCGGCCCGGCATGCTGAGCCTTTGGTTAATTCCTCTTCCTGGTGCGAAATGAGAGTTAAATTTGCCCGTCCAGACACCTCCAGCTAGCCTCTCATTGGTTCTCGCTATTCCTGTTCATCTTCCGCAGAAATTACAAACTGGGCCAAACAGGAGGTTAAAGGGACTGACTCTCCAAGTAGGGAGAGTGTTAGTAAAGCGTCTGGAATGTTGCACCCGAGTACCAGGGGAGGAAACCTGAGACATATTTGAACACGTCTCCCGTTCACATGGTTGATCATACTCTGGGTTCCACATGCATGTTTAGCTGAAGGAAGAATACCTTAAACCTGGAGAGTTGAGACCCGTGTAATGGGTACCATGCAATATGACTTCAAAGGGTCTTCATTTGCTCACCGAACCTCTCCAATCCTATCACTGCTGCGTTTATGCCCCTGTACACACGCTTGATTCTCTTTTAGAGACATAGCAATCCATAGGTTTTAAGATACTTACTAGTCAGGTACATTCTTAGGCATTTAATATGGGGTTTTGAGTCCATTTCGTTGAGCAAGGAGTAGCTCTTGTCTATTCCATATTTGGCTTAAGGAACTTTATCTGTGCTCATTTCAATCTCTGGTTTTATGCAGCACCCCAACTCACCTTTCCCCTTAAGCAAGCATAAGTTGGTTTTCTAAATTTGAGACCCTGTTCTGTTTTGGAATGCAGTTCCTGTGTAGCCAAGTTTACATTCCGTGTATTAGTGATATCTTATGATGTTTCTTTTTCTGTGTGACTTATTTCAGTTAGAATCATCGTACCTGAATCCACTCATTATGCTGCTACGGGCCTGATGACATAGATTTCATTGCTGAGTGATACTGCATTGTACGTAAGTACCACAAGTTCTTTATCCATTTTTCACTTTATGTGATATTGAACTTGTACGGTAAACGGGGTTCTTGTAAACGGAGGCGTCCCAAACTTTGGGGTGGCTGTGTCTTTTTGATTTTAATTTCCCTAAGCTATAGGACCATAAGTGGAAGTGCCCTAGGCTCTGTTGCTTTGTTTTTTAGATGTTTCAGGAAACACCATACACTTCTCCCGAGTGTCTGTTGGCAATTTACATCCCGCCCATCAGCATAACAAGGCTCCCAGTTCTCCATGGCCTGTCCTGCCTTTCTGGATTTTACACTTTTTTGAGATGGCCCTTTTGACCGGGGGGAAGTGAGACTTCATTGTAGTGCAGATTTCCTTTGCAAGCTTGCTTGGTTGGCCAAAAAGGGCGTATGCGTTTTTTCCTGAATATATTCAGGAAAAAACGCATACGCCCTTTTTGGCCAAGTGCATCATTGTGGACGTTCTGCCTCTTTTCCTATGCTTTCAATGCAATTCCAGTCTACCTCCTGAAATCGGTTTCCTGCAATTCTGCCCCGCTTTCAAGTCCTCTTGGCAGGCTTACTTCAGTCTATTTTTGGACGATAGCTGTCATTTATAACTCTGCAGGTTTGTGAATTACAGTGCCCCTGAGCTCCTTTCTTCAACTCGCTTTCTTGTGAGATGGCCGCAACACCGCAGGATGGCTTCAGGCCCTAATCTGGTTCCGGCACGGCACGCTGAGCCTTTGGTTAATTCCTCTTCCTGGTGGGAAATGAGAGTTAAATTTGCCCGTCCAGACACCTCCAGCTAGTCTCTCATTGGTTCTCGCTATTCCTGTTCATCTTCCGCAGAAATTGCAAACTGGGCCAAACAGGAGGTTAAAGGTGCTGACTCTCCAAGTGGGGAGAGTGTTAGTAAAGCGTCTGGAATGTTGTACCCGAGTACCGGGGTACGAAAACTGAGACATATTTGAACACGTCTCCCGATCACATGGTTGATCATACTCTGGGTTCCACATGCATGTTTTAGCTGAAGGAAGAATACCTAAAACCTGGGTAGTTGAAACCCGTGGAATGGGTACCATGCAATATGACTTCAAAGGGTCTTCATTTGCTCACCGAACCTCTCCAATCCTATCACTGCTGCGTTTATGCCCCTGTACACATGCTTGATTCTCTTTCGGAGACATAGCAATCCATAGGTTTTAAGATACTTACTAGTCAGGTACATTCTTAGGCGTTTAATATGCGGTGTTGAGTCCATTTCGTTGAGCAAGGAGTAGCTCTTGTCTATTCCATATTTGGCTTAAGGAACTTTATCTGTGCTCATTTCAATCTCTGGTTTTATGCAGCACCCCAACTCACCTTTCCCCTTAAGCAAGCATAAGTTGGTTTTCTAAATTTGAGACCCTGTTCTGTTTTGGAATTCAGTTCCTGTGTAGCCAAGTTTACATTCCGTGTATTACTGATATCTTATGATGTTTCTTTTTCTGTGTGACTTATTTCAGTTAGAATCATCATACCTGAATCCACTCATTGTGCTGCTATGGGCCTGATGACATAGATTTCATTGCTGAGTGATACTGCATTGTACGTAAGTACCACAAGTGCTTTATCCATTTTTCACTTTCTGTGATATTGAACTTGTACGGTAAACGAGGTTCTTGTAAATGGAGGCGTCCCAAACTTTGGGGTGGCTGTGTCTTTTTGATTTTAATTTCCCTAAGCTATAGGACCATAAGTGGAAGTGCCCTAGACTCTGTTGCTTTGTTTTTTAGATGTTTCAGGAAACACCATACACTTCTCCCGAGTGTCTGTTGGCAATTTACATCCCGCCCATCAGCATAACAAGGCTCCCAGTTCTCCATGGCCTGTCCTGCCTTTCTGGATTTTACACTTTTTTCAGATGGCTCTTTTGACCGGGGGGAAGTGAGACTTCATTGTAGTGCAGATTTCCTTTGCAAGCTTCCTTGGTTGGCCAAAAAGGGCGTATGCGTTTTTTCCTGAATATATTCAGGAAAAAACGCATACGCCCTTTTTGGCCAAGTGCATCATTGTGGACGTTCTGCCTCTTTTCCTATGCTTTCAATGCAATTCCAGTCTACCTCCTGAAATCGGTTTCCTGCAATTCTGCCCCGCTTTCAAGTCCTCTTGGCAGGCTTACTTCAGTCTATTTTTGGACGATAGCTGTCATTTATAACTCTGCAGGTTTGTGAATTACAGTGCCCCTGAGCTCCTTTCTTCAACTCGCTTTCTTGTGAGCTGGCCGCAACACCGCAGGATGGCTTCAGGCCCTAATCTGGTTCCGGCCCGGCATGCTGAGCCTTTGGTTAATTCCTCTTCCTGGTGGGAAATGAGAGTTAAATTTGCCCGTCCAGACACAACCAGCTAGCCTCTCATTGGTTCTCGCTATTCCTGTTCATCTTCCGCAGAAATTGCAAACTGGGCCAAACAGGAGGTTAAAGGGACTGACTCTCCAAGTGGGGAGAGTGTTAGTAAAGCGTCTGGAATGTTGCACCCGAGTACCAGGGGAGGAAAACTGAGACATATTTGAACACGTCTCCCGATCACATGGTTGATCATACTCTAGGTTCCACATGCATGTTTTAGCTGAAGGAAGAATACCTTAAACCTGGGTAGTTGAAACCCGTGGAATGGGTACCATGCAATATGACTTCAAAGGGTCTTCATTTGCTCACCGAACCTCTCCAATCCTAGCACTGCTGCGTTTATGCCCCTGTACACATGCTTGATTCTCTTTCGGAGACATAGCAATCCATAGGTTTTAAGATACTTACTAGTCAGGTACATTCTTAGGCGTTTAATATGGGGTGTTGAGTCCATTTCGTTGAGCAAGGAGTAGCTCTTGTCTATTCCATATTTGGCTTAAGGAACTTTATCTGTGCTCATTTCAATCTCTGGTTTTATGCAGCACCCCAACTCACCTTTACACTTAAGCAAGAATAAGTTGGTTTTCTAAGTTTGAGACCCTGTTCTGTTCTGTAATTCAGTTCCTGTGTAGCCAAGTTTACATTCCGTGTATTACTGATATCTTATGATGTTTCTTTTTCTGTGTGACTTACTTCAGTTAGAATCATCATACCTGAATCCACTCATTGTGCTGCTAAGGGCCTGATGACACAGATTTCATTGCTGAGTGATATTGCTTTGTAAGTAAATACCACAACTTCTTTATCCATTTTTCACTTTCTGCGATGTTGAACTTGTACTGTAAACGAGGTTCTTGTAAACAGAGCCGTTCCAAACTTTGGGGTGGCTGTGTCTTTTTGATTTTAATTTCCCTAAGCTATAGGACCATAAGTGGAAGTGCCCTAGGTTCTGTTGCTTTGTTTTTTAGATGTTTCAGGAAACACCATACACTTCTCCCGAGTGGTTGTTGGCAATTTACATCCCGCCCATCAGCATAACAAGGCTGCCAGTTCTCCATGGCCTGTCCTGCCTTTCTGGATTTTACACTTTTTTCAGATGGCCCTTTTGACCGGGGGGAAGTGAGACTTCATTGTAGTGCAGATTTCCTTTGCAAGCTTGCTTGGTTGGCCAAAAAGGGCGTATGCGTTTTTTCCTGATTATATTCAGGAAAAAACGCATACGCCCTTTTTGGCCAAGTGCATCATTGTGGACGTTCTGCCTCTTTTCCTATGCTTTCAATGCAATTCCAGTCTACCTCCTGAAATCGGTTTCCTGCAATTCTGCCCCGCTTTCAAGTCCTCTTGGCAGCCTTACTTCAGTCTATTTTTGGACGATAGCTGTCATTTATAACTCTGCAGGTTTGTGAATTACAGTGCCCCTGAGCTCCTTTCTTCAACTCGCTTTCTTGTGACCTGGCCGCAACACCGCAGGATGGCTTCAGGCCCTAATCTGGTTCCGGCCCGGCATGCTGAGCCTTTGGTTAATTCCTCTTCCTGGTGGGAAATGAGAGTTAAATTTGCCCGTCCAGACACCTCCAGCTAGCCTCTCATTGGTTCTCGCTATTCCTGTTCATCTTCCGCAGAAATTGCAAACTGGGCCAAACAGGAGGTTAAAGGGACTGACTCTCCAAGTGGGGAGAGTGTTAGTAAAGCGTCTGGAATGTTGCACCCGAGTACCAGGGGAGGAAAACTGAGACATATTTGAACACGTCTCCCGATCACATGGTTGATCATACTCTGGGTTCCACATGCATGTTTTAGCTGAAGGAAGAATACCTTAAACCTGGAGAGTTGAGACCCGTGGAATGGGTACCATGCAATATGACTTCAAAGGGTCTTCATTTGCTCACCGAACCTCTCCAATCCTATCACTACTGCGTTTATGCCCCTGTACACACGCTTGATTCTCTTTTGGAGACATAGCAATCCATAGGTTTTAAGATACTTACTAGTCAGGTACATTCTTAGGCGTTTAATATGCGGTGTTGAGTCCATTTTGTTGAGCAAGGAGTAGCTCTTGTCTATTCTATATTTGGCTTAAGGAACTTTATCTGTGCTCATTTCAATCTCTGGTTTTATGCAGCACCCCAACTCACCTTTCCCCTTAAGCAAGCATAAGTTGGTTTTCTAAATTTGAGACCCTGTTCTGTTTTGGAATGCAGTTCCTGTGTAGCCAAGTTTACATTCCGTGTATTAGTGATATCTTATGATGTTTCTTTTTCTGTGTGACTTATTTCAGTTAGAATCATCGTACCTGAATCCACTCATTATGCTGCTACAGGCCTGATGACATAGATTTCATTGCTGAGTGATACTGCATTGTACGTAAGTACCACAAGTTCTTTATCCATTTTTCACTTTCTGTGATATTGAACTTGTACGGTAAACGAGGTTCTTGTAAACAGAGGCGTCCCAAACTTTGGGGTGGCTGTGTCTTTTTGATTTTAATTTCCCTAAGCTATAGGACCATAAGTGGAAGTGCCCTAGGTTCTGTTGCTTTGTTTTTTAGATGTTTCAGGAAACACCATACACTTCTCCCGAGTGGTTGTTGGCAATTTACATCCCGCCCATCAGCATAACAAGGCTCCCAGTTCTCCATGGCCTGTCCTGCCTTTCTGGATTTTACACTTTTTTCAGAGGGCCCTTTTGACCGGGGGGAAGTGAGACTTCATTGTAGTGCACATTTCCTTTGCAAGCTTGCTTGGTTGGCCAAAAAGGGCGTATGCGTTTTTTCCTGAATATATTCAGGAAAAAACGCATACGCCCTTTTTGGCCAAGTGCATCATTGTGGACCTTCTGCCTCTTTTCCTATGCTTTCAATGCAATTCCTGTCTACCTCCTGAAATCGGTTTCCTGCAATTCTGCCCCGCTTTCAAGTCCTCTTGGCAGCCTTACTTCAGTCTATTTTTGGACGATAGCTGTCATTTATAACTCTGCAGGTTTGTGAATTACAGTGCCCCTGAGCTCCTTTCTTCAACTCGCTTTCTTGTGAGCTGGCCGCAACACCGCAGGATGGCTTCAGGCCCTAATCTGGTTCCGGTACGGCACGCTGAGCCTTTGGTTATTTCCTCTTCCTGGTGGGAAATGAGAGTTAAATTTGCCCGTCCAGACACCTCCAGCTAGTGTCTCATTGGTTCTCGCTATTCCTGTTCATCTTCCGCAGAAATTGCAAACTGGCCCAAACAGGAGGTTTAAGACGCTGACTCTCCAAGTGGGGAGAGTGTTAGTAAAGCGTCTGGAATGTTGCACCCGAGTACCAGGGGAGGAAAACTGAGACATATTTGAACACGTCTCCCGTTCACATGGTTGATCATACTTGCGTTCCACATGCATGTTTTAGCTGAAGGAAGAATACCTTAAACCTGGGTAGTTGAAACCCGTGGAATGGGTACCATGCAATATGACTTCAAAGGGTCTTCATTTGCTCACCGAACCTCTCCAATCCTATCACTGCTGCGTTTATGCCCCTGTACACATGCTTGATTCTCTTTCGGAGACATAGCAATCCATAGGTTTTAAGATACTTACTAGTCAGGTACATTCTTAGGCGTTTAATATGGGGTGTTGAGTCCATTTCGTTGAGCAAGGAGTAGCTCTTGTCTATTCCATATTTGGCTTAAGGAACATTATCTGTGCTCATTTCAATCTCTGGTTTTATGCAGCACCCCAACTCACCTTTCCCCTTAAGCAAGAATAAGTTGGTTTTCTAAATTTGAGACCCTGTTCTGTTCTGTAATTCAGTTCCTGTGTAGCCAAGTTTACATTCCGTGTATTACTGATATCTTATGATGTTTCTTTTTCTGTGTGACTTATTTCAGTTAGAATCATCATACCTGAATCCACTCATTGTGCTGCTAAGGGCCTGATGACACAGATTTCATTGCTGAGTGATATTGCTTTGTAAGTAAATACCACAACTTCTTTATCCATTTTTCACTTTCTGCGATGTTGAACTTGTACTGTAAACGAGGTTCTTGTAAACAGAGCCGTTCCAAACTTTGGGGTGGCTGTGTCTTTTTGATTTTAATTTCCCTAAGCTATAGGACCATAAGTGGAAGTGCCCTAGGTTCTGTTGCTTTGTTTTTTAGATGTTTCAGGAAACACCATACACTTCTCCCGAGTGGTTGTTGGCAATTTACATCCCGCCCATCAGCATAACAAGGCTCCCAGTTCTCCATGGCCTGTCCTGCCTTTCTGGATTTTACACTTTTTTCAGATGGCCCTTTTGACCGGGGGGAAGTGAGACTTCATTGTAGTGCAGATTTCCTTTGCAAGCTTGCTTGGTTGGCCAAAAAGGGCGTATGCGTTTTTTCCTGAATATATTCAGGAAAAAACGCATACGCCCTTTTTTGGCCAAGTGCATCATTGTGGACGTTCTGCCTCTTTTCCTATGCTTTCAATGCAATTCCAGTCTACCTCCTGAAATCGGTTTCCTGCAATTCTGCCCCGCTTTCAAGTCCTCTTGGCAGCCTTACTTCAGTCTATTTTTGGACGATAGCTGTCATTTATGACTCTGCAGGTTTGTGGATTACAGTGCCCCTGAGCTCCTTTCTTCAACTTGCTTTCTTGTGACCTGGCCGCAACACCGCAGGATGGCTTCAGGCCCTAATCTGGTTCCTGCACGGCACGCTGAGCCTTTGGTTATTTCCTCTTCCTGGTGGGAAATGAGAGTTAAATTTGCCCGTCCAGACACCTCCACCTAGCCTCTCATTGGTTCTCGCTATTCCTGTTCATCTTCCGCAGAAATTGCAAACTGGGCCAAACAGGAGGTTAAAGGGACTGACTCTCCAAGTGGGGAGAGTGTTAGTAAAGCGTCTGGAATGTTGCACCCGAGTACCAGGGGAGGAAAACTGAGACATATTTGAACACGTCTCCCGTTCACATGGTTGATCATACTTGGGTTCCACATGCATGTTTTAGCTGAAGGAAGAATACCTAAAACCTGGGTAGTTGAAACCCCTGGAATGGGTACCATGCAGTATGACTTCAAAGGGTCTTCATTTGCTCACCGAACCTCTCCAATCCTATCACTGCTGCGTTTATGCCCCTGTACACATGCTTGATTCTCTTTTGGAGACATAGCAATCCATAGGTTTTAAGATACTTACTAGTCAGGTACATTCTTAGGCGTTTAATATGCGGTGTTGAGTCCATTTCGTTGAGCAAGGAGTAGCTCTTGTCTATTCCATATTTGGCTTAAGGAACTTTATCTGTGCTCATTTCAATCTCTGGTTTTATGCAGCACCCCAACTCACCTTTCCCCTTAAGCAAGCATAAGTTGGTTTTCTAAATTTGAGAACCTGTTCTGTTTTGGAATTCAGTTCCTGTGTAGCCAAGTTTACATTCCGTGTATTAGTGATATCTTATGATGTTTCATTTTCTGTGTGACTTATTTCAGTTAGAATCATCGTACCTGAATCTACTCATTATGCTGCTACGGGCCTGATGACATAGATTTCATTGCTGAGTGATACTGCATTGTACGTACGTACCTCAAGTTCTTTATCCATTTTTCACTTTCTGCGATGTTGAACTTGTACTGTAAATGAGGTTCTTGTAAACAGAGCCGTTCCAAACTTTGGGGTGGCTGTGTCTTTTTGATTTTAATTTCCCTAAGCTATAGGACCATAAGTGGAAGTGCCCTAGGCTCTGTTGCTTTGTTTTTTAGATGTTTCAGGAAACACCATACACTTCTCCCAAGTGTCTGTTGGCAATTTACATCCCGCCCATCAGCATAACAAGGCTCCCAGTTCTCAATGGCCTGTTGCCTTTCTGGATTTTACACTTTTTTCAGATGGCCCTTTTGACCGGGGGGAAGTGAGACTTCATTGTAGTGCAGATTTCCTTTGCAAGCTTGCTTGGTTGGCCAAAAAGGGCGTATGCGTTTTTTCCTGAATATATTCAGGAAAAAACGCATACGCCCTTTTTGGCCAAGTGCATCATTGTGGACGTTCTGCCTCTTTTCCTATGCTTTAAATGCAATTCCAGTCTACCTCCTGAAATCGGTTTCCTGCAATTCTGCCCCGCTTCCAAGTCCTCTTGGCAGGCTTACTTCAGTCTATTTTTGGACGATAGCTGTCATTTATAACTCTGCAGGTTTGTGAATTACAGTGCCCCTGAGCTCCTTTCTTCAACTCGCTTTCTTGTGACCTGGCCGCAACACCGCAGGATGGCTTCAGGCCCTAATCTGGTTCCGGCACGGCACGCTGAGCCTTTGGTTAATTCCTCTACCTGGTGGGAAATGAGAGTTAAATTTGCCCGTCCAGACACCTCCAGCTAGTCTCTCATTGGTTCTCGCTATTCCTGTTCATCTTCCGCAGAAATTGCAAACTGGGCCAAACAGGAGGTTAAAGGGACTGACTCTCCAAGTGGCGAGAGTGTTAGTAAAGCGTCTGGAATGTTGCACCCGAGTACCAGGGGAGGAAAACTGAGACATATTTGAACACATCTCCTGATCACATGGTTGATCATACTCTAGGTTCCACATGCATGTTTTAGCTGAAGGAAGAATACCTTAAACCTGGGTAGTTGAAACCCGTGGAATGGGTACCATGCAATATGACTTCAAAGGGTCTTCATTTGCTCACCGAACCTCTCCAATCCTATCACTGCTGCGTTTATGCCCCTGTACACATGCTTGATTCTCTTTCGGAGACATAGCAATCCATAGGTTTTAAGATACTTACTAGTCAGGTACATTCCTAGGCGTTTAATATGGGGTGTTGAGTCCATTTCGTTGAGCAAGGAGTAGCTCTTGTCTATTCCATATTTGGCTTAAGGAACTTTATCTGTGCTCATTTCAATCTCTGGTTTTATGCAGCACCCCAACTCACCTTTACCCTTAAGCAAGAATAAGTTGGTTTTCTAAATTTGAGACCCTGTTCTGTTCTGTAATTCAGTTCCTGTGTAGCCAAGTTTACATTCCGTGTATTACTGATATCTTATGATGTTTCTTTTTCTGTGTGACTTATTTCAGTTAGAATCATCATACCTGAATCCACTCATTGTGCTGCTAAGGGCCTGATGACACAGATTTCATTGCTGAGTGATATTGCTTTGTAAGTAAATACCACAACTTCTTTATCCATTTTTCACTTTCTGCGATGTTGAACTTGTACTGTAAACGAGGTTCTTGTAAACAGAGCCGTTCCAAACTTTGGGGTGGCTGTGTCTTTTTGATTTTAATTTCCCTAAGCTATAGGACCATAAGTGGAAGTGCCCTAGGTTCTGTTGCTTTGTTTTTTAGATGTTTCAGGAAACACCATACACTTCTCCCGAGTGTCTGTTGGCAATTTACATCCCGCCCATCAGCATAACAAGGCTCCCAGTTCTCCATGGCCTGTCCTGCCTTTCTGGATTTTACACTTTTTTCAGATGGCCCTTTTGACCGGGGGGAAGTGAGACTTCATTGTAGTGCAGATTTCCTTTGCAAGCTTGCTTGGTTGGCCAAAAAGGGCGTATGCGTTTTTTCCTGAATATATTCAGGAAAAAACGCATACGCCCTTTTTTGGCCAAGTGCATCATTGTGGACGTTCTGCCTCTTTTCCTATGCTTTCAATGCAATTCCAGTCTACCTCCTGAAATCGGTTTCCTGCAATTCTGCCCCGCTTTCAAGTCCTCTTGGCAGCCTTACTTCAGTCTATTTTTGGACGATAGCTGTCATTTATGACTCTGCAGGTTTGTGGATTACAGTGCCCCTGAGCTCCTTTCTTCAACTTGCTTTCTTGTGACCTGGCCGCAACACCGCAGGATGGCTTCAGGCCCTAATCTGGTTCCTGCACGGCATGCTGAGCCTTTGGTTATTTCCTCTTCCTGGTGGGAAATGAGAGTTAAATTTGCCCGTCCAGACACCTCCACCTAGCCTCTCATTGGTTCTCGCTATTCCTGTTCATCTTCCGCAGAAATTGCAAACTGGGCCAAACAGGAGGTTAAAGGGACTGACTCTCCAAGTGGGGAGAGTGTTAGTAAAGCGTCTGGAATGTTGCACCCGAGTACCAGGGGAGGAAAACTGAGACATATTTGAACACGTCTCCCGTTCACATGGTTGATCATACTTGGGTTCCACATGCATGTTTTAGCTGAAGGAAGAATACCTAAAACCTGGGTAGTTGAAACCCCTGGAATGGGTACCATGCAGTATGACTTCAAAGGGTCTTCATTTGCTCACCGAACCTCTCCAATCCTATCACTGCTGCGTTTATGCCCCTGTACACATGCTTGATTCTCTTTCGGAGACATAGCAATCCATAGGTTTTAAGATACTTACTAGTCAGGTACATTCTTAGGCGTTTAATATGCGGTGTTGAGTCCATTTCGTTGAGCAAGGAGTAGCTCTTGTCTATTCCATATTTGGCTTAAGGAACTTTATCTGTGCTCATTTCAATCTCTGGTTTTATGCAGCACCCCAACTCACCTTTCCCCTTAAGCAAGCATAAGTTGGTTTTCTAAATTTGAGAACCTGTTCTGTTTTGGAATTCAGTTCCTGTGTAGCCAAGTTTACATTCCGTGTATTAGTGATATCTTATGATGTTTCATTTTCTGTGTGACTTATTTCAGTTAGAATCATCGTACCTGAATCTACTCATTATGCTGCTACGGGCCTGATGACATAGATTTCATTGCTGAGTGATACTGCATTGTACGTACGTACCTCAAGTTCTTTATCCATTTTTCACTTTCTGCGATGTTGAACTTGTACTGTAAATGAGGTTCTTGTAAACAGAGCCGTTCCAAACTTTGGGGTGGCTGTGTCTTTTTGATTTTAATTTCCCTAAGCTATAGGACCATAAGTGGAAGTGCCCTAGGCTCTGTTGCTTTGTTTTTTAGATGTTTCAGGAAACACCATACACTTCTCCCAAGTGTCTGTTGGCAATTTACATCCCGCCCATCAGCATAACAAGGCTCCCAGTTCTCAATGGCCTGTTGCCTTTCTGGATTTTACACTTTTTTCAGATGGCCCTTTTGACCGGGGGGAAGTGAGACTTCATTGTAGTGCAGATTTCCTTTGCAAGCTTGCTTGGTTGGCCAAAAAGGGCGTATGCGTTTTTTCCTGAATATATTCAGGAAAAAACGCATACGCCCTTTTTGGCCAAGTGCATCATTGTGGACGTTCTGCCTCTTTTCCTATGCTTTAAATGCAATTCCAGTCTACCTCCTGAAATCGGTTTCCTGCAATTCTGCCCCGCTTCCAAGTCCTCTTGGCAGGCTTACTTCAGTCTATTTTTGGACGATAGCTGTCATTTATAACTCTGCAGGTTTGTGAATTACAGTGCCCCTGAGCTCCTTTCTTCAACTCGCTTTCTTGTGACCTGGCCGCAACACCGCAGGATGGCTTCAGGCCCTAATCTGGTTCCGGCACGGCACGCTGAGCCTTTGGTTAATTCCTCTACCTGGTGGGAAATGAGAGTTAAATTTGCCCGTCCAGACACCTCCAGCTAGTCTCTCATTGGTTCTCGCTATTCCTGTTCATCTTCCGCAGAAATTGCAAACTGGGCCAAACAGGAGGTTAAAGGGACTGACTCTCCAAGTGGCGAGAGTGTTAGTAAAGCGTCTGGAATGTTGCACCCGAGTACCAGGGGAGGAAAACTGAGACATATTTGAACACATCTCCTGATCACATGGTTGATCATACTCTAGGTTCCACATGCATGTTTTAGCTGAAGGAAGAATACCTTAAACCTGGGTAGTTGAAACCCGTGGAATGGGTACCATGCAATATGACTTCAAAGGGTCTTCATTTGCTCACCGAACCTCTCCAATCCTATCACTGCTGCGTTTATGCCCCTGTACACATGCTTGATTCTCTTTCGGAGACATAGCAATCCATAGGTTTTAAGATACTTACTAGTCAGGTACATTCCTAGGCGTTTAATATGGGGTGTTGAGTCCATTTCGTTGAGCAAGGAGTAGCTCTTGTCTATTCCATATTTGGCTTAAGGAACTTTATCTGTGCTCATTTCAATCTCTGGTTTTATGCAGCACCCCAACTCACCTTTACCCTTAAGCAAGAATAAGTTGGTTTTCTAAATTTGAGACCCTGTTCTGTTCTGTAATTCAGTTCCTGTGTAGCCAAGTTTACATTCCGTGTATTACTGATATCTTATGATGTTTCTTTTTCTGTGTGACTTATTTCAGTTAGAATCATCATACCTGAATCCACTCATTGTGCTGCTAAGGGCCTGATGACACAGATTTCATTGCTGAGTGATATTGCTTTGTAAGTAAATACCACAACTTCTTTATCCATTTTTCACTTTCTGCGATGTTGAACTTGTACTGTAAACGAGGTTCTTGTAAACAGAGCCGTTCCAAACTTTGGGGTGGCTGTGTCTTTTTGATTTTAATTTCCCTAAGCTATAGGACCATAAGTGGAAGTGCCCTAGGTTCTGTTGCTTTGTTTTTTAGATGTTTCAGGAAACACCATACACTTCTCCCGAGTGTCTGTTGGCAATTTACATCCCGCCCATCAGCATAACAAGGCTCCCAGTTCTCCATGGCCTGTCCTGCCTTTCTGGATTTTACACTTTTTTCAGATGGCCCTTTTGACCGGGGGGAAGTGAGACTTCATTGTAGTGCAGATTTCCTTTGCAAGCTTGCTTGGTTGGCCAAAAAGGGCGTATGCGTTTTTTCCTGAATATATTCAGGAAAAAACGCATACGCCCTTTTTGGCCAAGTGCATCATTGTGGACGTTCTGCCTCTTTTCCTATGCTTTCAATGCAATTCCAGTCTACCTCCTGAAATCGGTTTCCTGCAATTCTGCCCCGCTTTCAAGTCCTCTTGGCAGCCTTACTTCAGTCTATTTTTGGACGATAGCTGTCATTTATGACTCTGCAGGTTTGTGGATTACAGTGCCCCTGAGCTCCTTTCTTCAACTTGCTTTCTTGTGACCTGGCCGCAACACCGCAGGATGGCTTCAGGCCCTAATCTGGTTCCTGCACGGCATGCTGAGCCTTTGGTTATTTCCTCTTCCTGGTGGGAAATGAGAGTTAAATTTGCCCGTCCAGACACCTCCACCTAGCCTCTCATTGGTTCTCGCTATTCCTGTTCATCTTCCGCAGAAATTGCAAACTGGGCCAAACAGGAGGTTAAAGGGACTGACTCTCCAAGTGGGGAGAGTGTTAGTAAAGCGTCTGGAATGTTGCACCCGAGTACCAGGGGAGGAAAACTGAGACATATTTGAACACGTCTCCCGTTCACATGGTTGATCATACTTGGGT
Source organism: Delphinus delphis (assembly GCF_949987515.2). Taxonomy (NCBI): domain Eukaryota; kingdom Metazoa; phylum Chordata; class Mammalia; order Artiodactyla; family Delphinidae; genus Delphinus; species Delphinus delphis. The sequence continues at coordinate 452,780 of NW_027192796.1, read as the reverse complement.
TCCACATGCATGTTTTAGCTGAAGGAAGAATACCTAAAACCTGGGTAGTTGAAACCCCTGGAATGGGTACCATGCAGTATGACTTCAAAGGGTCTTCATTTGCTCACCGAACCTCTCCAATCCTATCACTGCTGCGTTTATGCCCCTGTACACATGCTTGATTCTCTTTCGGAGACATAGCAATCCATAGGTTTTAAGATACTTACTAGTCAGGTACATTCTTAGGCGTTTAATATGCGGTGTTGAGTCCATTTCGTTGAGCAAGGAGTAGCTCTTGTCTATTCCATATTTGGCTTAAGGAACTTTATCTGTGCTCATTTCAATCTCTGGTTTTATGCAGCACCCCAACTCACCTTTCCCCTTAAGCAAGCATAAGTTGGTTTTCTAAATTTGAGAACCTGTTCTGTTTTGGAATTCAGTTCCTGTGTAGCCAAGTTTACATTCCGTGTATTAGTGATATCTTATGATGTTTCATTTTCTGTGTGACTTATTTCAGTTAGAATCATCGTACCTGAATCTACTCATTATGCTGCTACGGGCCTGATGACATAGATTTCATTGCTGAGTGATACTGCATTGTACGTACGTACCTCAAGTTCTTTATCCATTTTTCACTTTCTGCGATGTTGAACTTGTACTGTAAACGAGGTTCTTGTAAACAGAGCCGTTCCAAACTTTGGGGTGGCTGTGTCTTTTTGATTTTAATTTCCCTAAGCTATAGGACCATAAGTGGAAGTGCCCTAGGCTCTGTTGCTTTGTTTTTTAGATGTTTCAGGAAACACCATACACTTCTCCCAAGTGTCTGTTGGCAATTTACATCCCGCCCATCAGCATAACAAGGCTCCCAGTTCTCAATGGCCTGTTGCCTTTCTGGATTTTACACTTTTTTCAGATGGCCCTTTTGACCGGGGGGAAGTGAGACTTCATTGTAGTGCAGATTTCCTTTGCAAGCTTGCTTGGTTGGCCAAAAAGGGCGTATGCGTTTTTTCCTGAATATATTCAGGAAAAAACGCATACGCCCTTTTTGGCCAAGTGCATCATTGTGGACGTTCTGCCTCTTTTCCTATGCTTTCAATGCAATTCCAGTCTACCTCCTGAAATCGGTTTCCTGCAATTCTGCCCCGCTTCCAAGTCCTCTTGGCAGGCTTACTTCAGTCTATTTTTGGACGATAGCTGTCATTTATAACTCTGCAGGTTTGTGAATTACAGTGCCCCTGAGTTCCTTTCTTCAACTCGCTTTCTTGTGAGATGGCCGCAACACCGCAGGATGGCTTCAGGCCCTAATCTGGTTCCGGCACGGCATGCTGAGCCTTTGGTTAATTCCTCTACCTGGTGGGAAATGAGAGTTAAATTTGCCCGTCCAGACACCTCCAGCTAGTCTCTCATTGGTTCTCGCTATTCCTGTTCATCTTCCGCAGAAATTGCAAACTGGGCCAAACAGGAGGTTAAAGGGACTGACTCTCCAAGTGGCGAGAGTGTTAGTAAAGCGTCTGGAATGTTGCACCCGAGTACCAGGGGAGGAAAACTGAGACATATTTGAACACGTCTCCTGATCACATGGTTGATCATACTCTAGGTTCCACATGCATGTTTTAGCTGAAGGAAGAATACCTTAAACCTGGGTAGTTGAAACCCGTGGAATGGGTACCATGCAATATGACTTCAAAGGGTCTTCATTTGCTCACCGAACCTCTCCAATCCTATCACTGCTGCGTTTATGCCCCTGTACACATGCTTGATTCTCTTTCGGAGACATAGCAATCCATAGGTTTTAAGATACTTACTAGTCAGGAACATTCTTAGGCGTTTAATATGGGGTGTTGAGTCCATTTCGTTGAGCAAGGAGTAGCTCTTGTCTATTCCATATTTGGCTTAAGGAACTTTATCTGTGCTCATTTCAATCTCTGGTTTTATGCAGCACCCCAACTCACCTTTACCCTTAAGCAAGAATAAGTTGGTTTTCTAAATTTGAGACCCTGTTCTGTTCTGTAATTCAGTTCCTGTGTAGCCAAGTTTACATTCCATGTATTACTGATATCTTATGATGTTTCTTTTTCTGTGTGACTTATTTCAGTTAGAATTATCATACCTGAATCCACTCATTGTGCTGCTAAGGGCCTGATGACACAGATTTCATTGCTGAGTGATATTGCTTTGTAAGTAAATACCACAACTTCTTTATCCATTTTTCAATTTCTGCGATGTTGAACTTGTACTGTAAACGAGGTTCTTGTAAACAGAGCCGTTCCAAACTTTGGGGTGGCTGTGTCTTTTTGATTTTAATTTCCCTAAGCTATAGGACCATAAGTGGAAGTGCCCTAGGTTCTGTTGCTTTGTTTTTTAGATGTTTCAGGAAACACCATACACTTCTCCCGAGTGGTTGTTGGCAATTTACATCCCGCCCATCAGCATAACAAGGCTCCCAGTTCTCCATGGCCTGTCCTGCCTTTCTGGATTTTACACTTTTTTCAGATGGCCCTTTTGACCGGGGGGAAGTGAGACTTCATTGTAGTGCAGATTTCCTTTGCAAGCTTGCTTGGTTGGCCAAAAAGGGCGTATGCGTTTTTTCCTGAATATATTCAGGAAAAAACGCATACGCCCTTTTTGGCCAAGTGCATCATTGTGGACGTTCTGCCTCTTTTCCTATGCTTTCAATGCAATTCCAGTCTACCTCCTGAAATCGGTTTCCTGCAATTCTGCCCCGTTTTCAAGTCCTCTTGGCAGCCTTACTTCAGTCTATTTTTGGACGATAGCTGTCATATATAACTCTGCAGGTTTGTGAATTACAGTGCCCCTGAGCTCCTTTCTTCAACTCGCTTTCTTGTGACCTGGCCGCAACACCGCAGGATGGCTTCAGGCCCTAATCTGGTTCCGGCACGGCACGCTGTGCCTTTGGTTATTTCCTCTTCCTGTTGGGAAATGAGAGTTAAATTTGCCCGTCCAGAAACCTCCAGCTAGTCTCTCATTGGTTCTCGCTATTCCTGTTCATCTTCCGCAGAAATTGCAAACTGGGCCAAACAGGAGGTTAAAGGCGCTGACTCTCCAAGTCGGGAGAGTGTTAGTAAAGCGTCTGGAATGTTGCACCCGAGTACCAGGGGAGGAAAACTGAGACATATTTGAACACGTTTCCCGTTCACATGGTTGATCATACTTGGGTTCCACATGCATGTTTTAGCTGAAGGAAGAATACCTAAAACCTGGGTAGTTGAGACCCGTGGAATGGGTACCATGCAATATGACTTCAAAGGGTCTTCATTTGCTCACCGAACCTCTCCAATCCTATCACTGCTGCGTTTATGCCCCTGTACACATGTTTGCTTCTCTTTCGGAGACATAGCAATCTATAGGTTTTAAGATACTTACTAGTCAGGTACATTCTTAGGCGTTTAATATGCGGTGTTGAGTCCATTTCGTTGAGCAAGGAGTAGCTCTTGTCTATTCCATATTTGGCTTAAGGAACTTTATCTGTGCTCATTTCAAGCTCTGGTTTTATGCAGCACCCCAACTCACCTTTACCCTTAAGCAAGCATAAGTTGGTTTTCTAAATTTGAGACCCTGTTCTGTTCTGTAATTCAGTTCCTGTGTAGCCAAGTTTACATTCCGTGTATTACTGATATCTTATGATGTTTCTTTTTCTGTGTGACTTACTTCAGTTAGAATCATCATACCTGAATCCACTCATTGTGCTGCTAAGGGCCTGATGACACAGATTTCATTGCTGAGTGATATTGCTTTGTAAGTAAATACCACAACTTCTTTATCCATTTTTCACTTTCTGCGATGTTGAACTTGTACTGTAAACGAGGTTCTTGTAAACAGAGCCGTTCCAAACTTTGGGGTGGCTGTGTCTTTTTGATTTTAATTTCCCTAAGCTATAGGACCATAAGTGGAAGTGCCCTAGGTTCTGTTGCTTTGTTTTTTAGATGTTTCAGGAAACACCATACACTTCTCCCGAGTGGTTGTTGGCAATTTACATCCCGCCCATCAGCATAACAAGGCTCCCAGTTCTCCATGGCCTGTCCTGCCTTTCTGGATTTTACACTTTTTTCAGATGGCCCTTTTGACCGGGGGGAAGTGAGACTTCATTGTAGTGCAGATTTCCTTTGCAAGCTTGCTTGGTTGGCCAAAAAGGGCGTATGCGTTTTTTCCTGAATATATTCAGGAAAAAACGCATATGCCCTTTTTGGCCAAGTGCATCATTGTGGACGTTCTGCCTCTTTTCCTATGCTTTCAATGCAATTCCAGTCTACCTCCTGAAATCGGTTTCCTGCAATTCTGCCCCGCTTTCAAGTCCTCTTGGCAGCCTTACTTCAGTCTATTTTTGGACGATAGCTGTCATTTATAACTCTGCAGGTTTGTGAATTACAGTGCCCCTGAGCTCCTTTCTTCAACTTGCTTTCTTGTGACCTGGCCGCAACACCGTAGGATGTCTTCAGGCCCTAATTTGGTTCCGGCCCGGCATGCTGAGCCTTTGGTTAATTCCTCTTCCTGTTGGGAAATGAGAGTTAAATTTGCCCGTCCAGACACCTCCAGCTAGCCTCTCATTGGTTCTCGCTATTCCTGTTCATCTTCCGCAGAAATTGCAAACTGGGCCAAACAGGAGGTTAAAGGGACTGACTCTCCAAGTCGGGAGAGTGTTAGTAAAGCATCTGGAATGTTGTACCCGAGTTCCAGGGGAGGAAAACTGAGACATATTTGAACACGTCTCCCGTTCACATGGTTGATCATACTTGGGTTCCACATGCATGTTTTAGCTGAAGGAAGAATACCTTAAACCTGGAGAGTTGAGACCCGTGTAATGGGTACCATGCAATATGACTTCAAAGGGTCTTCATTTGCTCACCGAACCTCTCCAATCCTATCACTGCTGCGTTTATGCCCCTGTACACATGCTTGATTCTCTTTTGGAGACATAGCAATCCATAGGTTTTACGATACTTACTAGTCAGGTACATTCTTAGGCATTTAATATGCGGTGTTGAGTCCATTTCGTTGAGCAAGGAGTAGCTCTTGTCTATTCCATATTTGCCTTAAGGAACTTTATCTGTGCTGATTTCAATCTCTGGTTTTATGCAGCACCCCAACTCACCTTTCCCCTTAAGCAAGCATAAGTTGTTTTTCTAAATTTGAGACCCTGTTCTGTTCTGTAATTCTGTTCCTGTGTAGCCAAGTTTACATTCCGTGTATTACTGATACCTTATGATGTTTCTTTTTCTGTGTGACTTATTTCAGTTAGAATCATCATAACTGAATCCACTCATTGTGATGCTAAGGGCCTGATGACATAGATTTCATTGCTGAGTGATATTGCTTTGTAAGTAAATACCACAACTTCTTTATCCATTTTTCACTTTCTGCGATGTTGAACTTGTACTGTAAACGAGGTTCTTGTAAACAGAGCCGTTCTAAACTTTGGGGTGGCTGTGTCTTTTTGATTTTAATTTCCCTAAGCTATAGGACCATAAGTGGAAGTGCCCTAGGTTCTGTTGCTTTGTTTTTTAGATGTTTCAGGAAACACCATACACTTCTCCCGAGTGTCTGTTGGCAATTTACATCCCGCCCATCAGCATAACAAGGCTCCCAGTTCTCCATGGCCTGTCCTGCCTTTCTGGATTTTACACTTTTTTCAGATGGCCCTTTAGACCGGGGGGAAGTGAGACTTCATTGTAGTGCAGATTTCCTTTGCAAGCTTGTTTGGTTGGCCAAAAAGGGCGTTTGCGTTTTTTCCTGAATATATTCAGGAAAAAACGCATATGCCCTTTTTGGCCAAGTGCATCATTGTGGACGTTCTGCCTCTTTTCCTATGCTTTCAATGCAATTCCAGTCTACCTCCTGAAATCGGTTTCCTGCAATTCTGCCCCGCTTTCAAGTCCTCTTGGCAGCCTTACTTCAGTCTATTTTTGGACGATAGCTGTCATTTATAACTCTGCAGGTTTGTGAATTACAGTGCCCCTGAGCTCCTTTCTTCAACTCGCTTTCTTGTGAGCTGGCCGCAACACCGCAGGATGGCTTCAGGCCCTAATCTGGTTCCGGCCCGGCACGCTGAGCCTTTGGTTATTTCCTCTTCCTGGTGGGAAATGAGAGTTAAATTTGCCCGTCCAGACACCTCCAGCTAGTCTCTCATTGGTTCTCGCTATTCCTGTTCATCTTCCGCAGAAATTGCAAACTGGGCCAAACAGGAGGTTAAAGGGACTGACTCTCCAAGTCGGGAGAGTGTTAGTAAAGCATCTGGAATGTTGCATCCGAGTACCAGGGTACGAAAACTGAGACATATTTGAACACGTCTGCCGATCACATGGTTGATCATACTCTAGGTTCCACATGCATGTTTTAGCTGAAGGAAGAATACCTTAAACCTGGGTAGTTGAAACCCGTGGAATGGGTACCATGCAATATGACTTCAAAGGGTCTTCATTTGCTCACCGAACCTCTCCAATCCTAGCACTGCTGCGTTTATGCCCCTGTACACATGCTTGATTCTCTTTCGGAGACATAGCAATCCATAGGTTTTAAGATACTTACTAGTCAGGTACATTCTTAGGCGTTTAATATGCGGTGTTGAGTCCATTTCGTTGAGCAAGGAGTAGTTCTTGTCTATTCCATATTTGACTTAAGGAACTTTATCTGTGCTCATTTCAATCTCTGGTTTTATGCAGCACCCCAACTCACCTTTACCCTTAAGCAAGCATAAGTTGGTTTTCTAAATTTGAGACCCTGTTCTGTTCTGTAATTCAGTTCCTGTGTAGCCAAGTTTACATTCCGTTTATTACTGATATCTTATGATGTTTCTTTTTCTGTGTGACTTATTTCAGGGAGAATCATCATACCTGAATCCACTCATTGTGATGCTAAGGGCCGGATGACATAGATTTCATTGCTGAGTGATATTGCTTTGTAAGTAAATACCACAACTTCTTTATCCATTTTTCACTTTCTGCGATGTTGAACTTGTACTGTAAACGAGGTTCTTGTAAACAGAGGCGTCCCAAACTTTGGGGTGGCTGTGTCTTTTTGATTTTAATTTCCCTAAGCTATAGGACCATAAGTGGCAGTGCCCTAGGCTCTGTTGCTTTGTTTTTTAGATGTTTCAGGAAACACCATACACTTCTCCGGAGTGTCTGTTGGCAATTTACATCCCGCCCATCAGCATAACAAGGCTCCCAGTTCTCCATGGCCTGTCCTGCCTTTCTGGATTTTACACATTTTTCAGATTGCCCTTTTGACCGGGGGGAAGTGAGACTTCATTGTAGTGCAGATTTCCTTTGCAAGCTTGCTTGGTTGGCCAAAAAGGGCGTATGCGTTTTTTCCTGAATATATTCAGGAAAAAACGCATACGCCCTTTTTGGCCAAGTGCATCATTGTGGACGTTCTGCCTCTTTTCCTATGCTTTCAATGCAATTCCAGTCTACCTCCTGAAATCGGTTTCCTGCAATTCTGCCCCGCTTTCAAGTCCTCTTGGCAGCCTTACTTCAGTCTATTTTTGGACGATAGCTGTCATTTATAACTCTGCAGATTTGTGAATTACAGTGCCCCTGAGCTCCTTTGTTCAACTCGCTTTCTTGTGACCTGGCCGCAACACCGCAGGATGGCTTCAGGCCCTAATCTGGTTCCGGCACCGCACGCTGAGCCTTTGGTTATTTCCTCTTCCTGGTGGGAAATGAGAGTTAAATTTGCCCGTCCAGACACCTCCAGCTAGTCTCTCATTGGTTCTCGCTATTCCTGTTCATCTTCCGCAGAAATTGCAAACTGGGCCAAACAGGAGGTTAAAGGCGCTGACTCTCCAAGTGGGGAGAGTGTTAGTAAAGCGTCTGGAATGTTGCACCCGAGTACCAGGGGAGGAAAACTGAGACATATTTGAACACGTCTCCCGTTCACATGGTTGATCATACTTGGGTTCCACATGCATGTTTTAGCTGAAGGAAGAATACCTTAAACCTGGAGAGTTAAGACCCGTGTAATGGGTACCATGCAATATGACTTCAAAGGGTCTTCATTTGCTCACCGAACCTCTCCAATCCTATCACTGCTGCGTTTATGCCCCTGTACACATGCTTGATTCTCTTTCGGAGACATAGCAATCCATAGGTTTTAAGATACTTACTAGTCAGGTACATTCTTAGGCGTTTAATATGGGGTGTTGAGTCCATTTCGTTGAGCAAGGAGTAGCTCTTGTCTATTCCATATTTGGCCTAAGGAATTTTATCTGTGCTCATTTCAATCTCTGGTTTTATGCAGCACCCCAACTCACCTTTCCCCTTAAGCAAGCATAAGTTGGTTTTCTAAATTTGAGACCCTGTTCTGTTCTGTAATTCAGTTCCTGTGTAGCCAAGTTTACATTCCGTGTATTAGTGATATCTTATGATGTTTCTTTTTCTGTGTGACTCATTTCAGTTAGAATCATCGTACCTGAATCTACTCATTATGGTGCTACGGGCCTGATGACATAGATTTCATTGCTGAGTGATACTGCATTGTACGTAAGTACCACAAATTCTTTATCCATTTTTCACTTTCTGCGATGTTGAACTTGTACTGTAAACGAGGTTCTTGTAAACAGAGCCGTTCCAAACTTTGGGGTGGCTGTGTCTTTTTGATTTTAATTTCCCTAAGCTATAGGACCATAAGTGGAAGTGCCCTAGGTTCTGTTGCTTTGTTTTTTAGATGTTTCAGGAAACACCATACACTTCTCCCGAGTGGTTGTTGGCAATTTACATCCCGCCCATCAGCATAACAAGGCTCCCAGTTCTCCATGGCCTGTCCTGCCTTTCTGGATTTTACACTTTTTTCAGATGGCCCTTTTGACCGGGGGGAAGTGAGACTTCATTGTAGTGCACATTTCCTTTGCAAGCTTGCTTGGTTGGCCAAAAAGGACGTATGCGTTTTTTCCTGAATATATTCAGGAAAAAACGCATACGCCCTTTTTGGCCAAGTGCATCATTGTGGACGTTCTGCCTCTTTTCCTATGCTTTCAATGCAATTCCAGTCTACCTCCTGAAATCGGTTTCCTGCAATTCTGCCCCGCTTTCAAGTCCTCTTGGCAGCCTTACTTCAGTCTATTTTTGGACGATAGCTGTCATTTATAACTCTGCAGGTTTGTGCATTACAGTGTCCCTCAGCTCCTTTCTTCAACTTGCTTTCTTGTGACCTGGCCGCAACACCGCAGGATGGCTTCAGGCCCTAATCTGGTTCCGGCACGGCACGCTGAGCCTTTGGTTATTTCCTCTTCCTGGTGGGAAATGAGAGTTAAATTTGCCCGTCCAGACACCTCCAGCTAGTCTCTCATTGGTTCTCGCTATTCCTGTTCATCTTCCGCAGAAATTGCTAACTGGGCCAAACAGGATGTTAAAGGCGCTGACTCTCCAAGTGGGAAGAGTGTTAGTAAAGCGTCTGGAATGTTGCACCCGAGTACCAGGGGAGGAAAACTGAGACATATTTGAACACGTCTCCCGTTCACATGGTTGATCATACTTGGGTTCCACATGCATGTTTTAGCTGAAGGAAGAATACCTTAAACCTGGAGAGTTAAGACCCGTGTAATGGGTACCATGCAATATGACTTCAAAGGGTCTTCATTTGCTCACCGAACCTCTCCAATCCTATCACTGCTGCGTTTATGCCCCTGTACACATGCTTGATTCTCTTTCGGAGACATAGCAATCCATAGGTTTTAAGATACTTACTAGTCAGGTACATTCTTAGGCGTTTAATATGGGGTGTTGAGTCCATTTCGTTGAGCAAGGAGTAGCTCTTGTCTATTCCATATTTAGCCTAAGGAATTTTATCTGTGCTCATTTCAATCTCTGGTTTTATGCAGCACCCCAACTCACCTTTCCCCTTAAGCAAGCATAAGTTGGTTTTCTAAATTTGAGAACCTGTTCTGTTTTGGAATTCAGTTCCTGTGTAGCCAAGTTTACATTCCGTGTATTAGTGATATCTTATGATGTTTCTTTTTCTGTGTGACTCATTTCAGTTAGAATCATCGTACCTGAATCTACTCATTATGCTGCTACGGGCCTGATGACATAGATTTCATTGCTGAGTGATACTGCATTGTACGTAAGTACCACAAATTCTTTATCCATTTTTCACTTTCTGCGATGTTGAACTTGTACTGTAAACGAGGTTCTTGTAAACAGAGGCGTCCCAAACTTTGGGGTGGCTGTGTCTTTTTGATTTTAATTTCCCTAAGCTATAGGACCATAAGTGGAAGTGCCCTAGGTTCTGTTGCTTTGTTTTTTAGATGTTTCAGGAAACACCATACACTTCTCCCGAGTGGTTGTTGGCAATTTACATCCCGCCCATCAGCATAACAAGGCTCCCAGTTCTCCATGGCCTGTCCTGCCTTTCTGGATTTTACACTTTTTTCAGATGGCCCTTTTGACCGAGGGGAAGTGAGACTTCATTGTAGTGCACATTTCCTTTGCAAGCTTGCTTGGTTGGCCAAAAAGGACGTATGCGTTTTTTCCTGAATATATTCAGGAAAAAACGCATACGCCCTTTTTGGCCAAGTGCATCATTGTGGACGTTCTGCCTCTTTTCCTATGCTTTCAATGCAATTCCAGTCTACCTCCTGAAATCGGTTTCCTGCAATTCTGCCCCGCTTTCAAGTCCTCTTGGCAGCCTTACTTCAGTCTATTTTTGGACGATAGCTGTCATTTATAACTCTGCAGGTTTGTGCATTACAGTGTCCCTCAGCTCCTTTCTTCAACTTGCTTTCTTGTGACCTGGCCGCAACACCGCAGGATGGCTTCAGGCCCTAATCTGGTTCCGGCACGGCACGCTGAGCCTTTGGTTATTTCCTCTTCCTGGTGGGAAATGAGAGTTAAATTTGCCCGTCCAGACACCTCCAGCTAGTCTCTCATTGGTTCTCGCTATTCCTGTTCATCTTCCGCAGAAATTGCTAACTGGGCCAAACAGGATGTTAAAGGCGCTGACTCTCCAAGTGGGAAGAGTGTTAGTAAAGCGTCTGGAATGTTGCACCCGAGTACCAGGGGAGGAAAACTGAGACATATTTGAACACGTCTCCCGTTCACATGGTTGATCATACTTGGGTTCCACATGCATGTTTTAGCTGAAGGAAGAATACCTTAAACCTGGAGAGTTAAGACCCGTGTAATGGGTACCATGCAATATGACTTCAAAGGGTCTTCATTTGCTCACCGAACCTCTCCAATCCTATCACTGCTGCGTTTATGCCCCTGTACACATGCTTGATTCTCTATCGGAGACATAGCAATCCATAAGTTTTTAAGATACTTACTAGTCAGGTACATTCTTAGGCGTTTAATATGCGGTGTTGAGTCCATTTCGTTGAGCAAGGAGTAGCTCTTGTCTATTCCATATTTGACTTAAGGAACTTTATCTGTGCTCATTTCAATCTCTGGTTTTATGCAGCACCCCAAGTCACCTTTACCCTTAAGCAAGCATAAGTTGGTTTTCTAAATTTGAGACCCTGTTCTGTTCTGTAATTCAGTTCCTGTGTAGCCAAGTTTACATTCCGTGTATTACTGATATCTTATGATGTTTCTTTTTCTGTGTGACTTACTTCAGTTAGAATCATCATACCTGAATCCACTCATTGTGCTGCTAAGGGCCTGATGACACAGATTTCATTGCTGAGTGATATTGCTTTGTAAGTAAATACCACAACTTCTTTATCCATTTTTCACTTTCTGCGATGTTGAACTTGTACTGTAAACGAGGTTCTTGTAAACAGAGCCGTTCCAAACTTTGGGGTGGCTGTGTCTTTTTGATTTTAATTTCCCTAAGCTATAGGACCATAAGTGGAAGTGCCCTAGGTTCTGTTGCTTTGTTTTTTAGATGTTTCAGGAAACACCATACACTTCTCCCGAGTGGTTGTTGGCAATTTACATCCCGCCCATCAGCATAACAAGGCTCCCAGTTCTCCATGGCCTGTCCTGCCTTTCTGGATTTTACACTTTTTTCAGATGGCCCTTTTGACCGGGGGGAAGTGAGACTTCATTGTAGTGCAGATTTCCTTTGCAAGCTTGCTTGGTTGGCCAAAAAGGGCGTATGCGTTTTTTCCTGAATATATTCAGGAAAAAACGCATATGCCCTTTTTGGCCAAGTGCATCATTGTGGACGTTCTGCCTCTTTTCCTATGCTTTCAATGCAATTCCAGTCTACCTCCTGAAATCGGTTTCCTGCAATTCTGCCCCGCTTTCAAGTCCTCTTGGCAGCCTTACTTCAGTCTATTTTTGGACGATAGCTGTCATTTATAACTCTGCAGGTTTGTGAATTACAGTGCCCCTGAGCTCCTTTCTTCAACTCGCTTTCTTTTGAGCTGGCCGCAACACCGCAGGATGGCTTCAGGCTCTAATCTGGTTCCGGTACGGCACGCTGAGCCTTTGGTTATTTCCTCTTCCTGGTGGGAAATGAGAGTTAAATTTGCCCGTCCAGACACCTCCAGCTAGCCTCTCATTGGTTCTCGCTATTCCTGTTCATCTTCCGCAGAAATTGCAAACTGGGCCAAACAGGAGGTTAAAGGCGCTGACTCTCCAAGTGGGGAGAGTGTTAGTAAAGCGTCTGGAATGTTGCACCCGAGTACCAGGGGAGGAAAACTGAGACATATTTGAACACATCTCCCGTTCACATGGTTGATCATACTTGGGTTCCACATGCATGTTTTAGCTGAAGGAAGAATACCTTAAACCTGGAGAGTTAAGACCCGTGTAATGGGTACCATGCAATATGACTTCAAAGGGTCTTCATTTGCTCACCGAACCTCTCCAATCCTATCACTGCTGCGTTTATGCCCCTGTACACATGCTTGATTCTCTTTCGGAGACATAGCAATCCATAGGTTTTAAGATACTTACTAGTCAGGTACATTCTTAGGCGTTTAATATGGGGTGTTGAGTCCATTTCGTTGAGCAAGGAGTAGCTCTTGTCTATTCCATATTTGGCCTAAGGAATTTTATCTGTGCTCATTTCAATCTCTGGTTTTATGCAGCACCCCAACTCACCTTTCCCCTTAAGCAAGCATAAGTTGGTTTTCTAAATTTGAGACCCTGTTCTGTTCTGTAATTCAGTTCCTGTGTAGCCAAGTTTACATTCCGTGTATTAGTGATATCTTATGATGTTTCTTTTTCTGTGTGACTCATTTCAGTTAGAATCATCGTACCTGAATCTACTCATTATGGTGCTACGGGCCTGATGACATAGATTTCATTGCTGAGTGATACTGCATTGTACGTAAGTACCACAAATTCTTTATCCATTTTTCACTTTCTGCGATGTTGAACTTGTACTGTAAACGAGGTTCTTGTAAACAGAGCCGTTCCAAACTTTGGGGTGGCTGTGTCTTTTTGATTTTAATTTCCCTAAGCTATAGGACCATAAGTGGAAGTGCCCTAGGTTCTGTTGCTTTGTTTTTTAGATGTTTCAGGAAACACCATACACTTCTCCCGAGTGGTTGTTGGCAATTTACATCCCGCCCATCAGCATAACAAGGCTCCCAGTTCTCCATGGCCTGTCCTGCCTTTCTGGATTTTACACTTTTTTCAGATGGCCCTTTTGACCGGGGGGAAGTGAGACTTCATTGTAGTGCACATTTCCTTTGCAAGCTTGCTTGGTTGGCCAAAAAGGACGTATGCGTTTTTTCCTGAATATATTCAGGAAAAAACGCATACGCCCTTTTTGGCCAAGTGCATCATTGTGGACGTTCTGCCTCTTTTCCTATGCTTTCAATGCAATTCCAGTCTACCTCCTGAAATCGGTTTCCTGCAATTCTGCCCCGCTTTCAAGTCCTCTTGGCAGCCTTACTTCAGTCTATTTTTGGACGATAGCTGTCATTTATAACTCTGCAGGTTTGTGCATTACAGTGTCCCTCAGCTCCTTTCTTCAACTTGCTTTCTTTTGAGCTGGCCGCAACACCGCAGGATGGCTTCAGGCCCTAATCTGGTTCCGGCACGGCACGCTGAGCCTTTGGTTATTTCCTCTTCCTGGTGGGAAATGAGAGTTAAATTTGCCCGTCCAGACACCTCCAGCTAGTCTCTCATTGGTTCTCGCTATTCCTGTTCATCTTCCGCAGAAATTGCTAACTGGGCCAAACAGGATGTTAAAGGCGCTGACTCTCCAAGTGGGAAGAGTGTTAGTAAAGCGTCTGGAATGTTGCACCCGAGTACCAGGGGAGGAAAACTGAGACATATTTGAACACGTCTCCCGTTCACATGGTTGATCATACTTGGGTTCCACATGCATGTTTTAGCTGAAGGAAGAATACCTTAAACCTGGAGAGTTAAGACCCGTGTAATGGGTACCATGCAATATGACTTCAAAGGGTCTTCATTTGCTCACCGAACCTCTCCAATCCTATCACTGCTGCGTTTATGCCCCTGTACACATGCTTGATTCTCTTTCGGAGACATAGCAATCCATAGGTTTTAAGATACTTACTAGTCAGGTACATTCTTAGGCGTTTAATATGGGGTGTTGAGTCCATTTCGTTGAGCAAGGAGTAGCTCTTGTCTATTCCATATTTGGCCTAAGGAATTTTATCTGTGCTCATTTCAATCTCTGGTTTTATGCAGCACCCCAACTCACCTTTCCCCTTAAGCAAGCATAAGTTGGTTTTCTAAATTTGAGAACCTGTTCTGTTTTGGAATTCAGTTCCTGTGTAGCCAAGTTTACATTCCGTGTATTAGTGATATCTTATGATGTTTCTTTTTCTGTGTGACTCATTTCAGTTAGAATCATCGTACCTGAATCTACTCATTATGCTGCTACGGGCCTGATGACATAGATTTCATTGCTGAGTGATACTGCATTGTACGTAAGTACCACAAATTCTTTATCCATTTTTCACTTTCTGCGATGTTGAACTTGTACTGTAAACGAGGTTCTTGTAAACAGAGCCGTTCCAAACTTTGGGGTGGCTGTGTCTTTTTGATTTTAATTTCCCTAAGCTATAGGACCATAAGTGGAAGTGCCCTAGGTTCTGTTGCTTTGTTTTTTAGATGTTTCAGGAAACACCATACACTTCTCCCGAGTGGTTGTTGGCAATTTACATCCCGCCCATCAGCATAACAAGGCTCCCAGTTCTCCATGGCCTGTCCTGCCTTTCTGGATTTTACACTTTTTTCAGATGGCCCTTTTGACCGAGGGGAAGTGAGACTTCATTGTAGTGCACATTTCCTTTGCAAGCTTGCTTGGTTGGCCAAAAAGGACGTATGCGTTTTTTCCTGAATATATTCAGGAAAAAACGCATACGCCCTTTTTGGCCAAGTGCATCATTGTGGACGTTCTGCCTCTTTTCCTATGCTTTCAATGCAATTCCAGTCTACCTCCTGAAATCGGTTTCCTGCAATTCTGCCCCGCTTTCAAGTCCTCTTGGCAGCCTTACTTCAGTCTATTTTTGGACGATAGCTGTCATTTATAACTCTGCAGGTTTGTGCATTACAGTGTCCCTCAGCTCCTTTCTTCAACTTGCTTTCTTGTGACCTGGCCGCAACACCGCAGGATGGCTTCAGGCCCTAATCTGGTTCCGGCACGGCACGCTGAGCCTTTGGTTATTTCCTCTTCCTGGTGGGAAATGAGAGTTAAATTTGCCCGTCCAGACACCTCCAGCTAGTCTCTCATTGGTTCTCGCTATTCCTGTTCATCTTCCGCAGAAATTGCTAACTGGGCCAAACAGGATGTTAAAGGCGCTGACTCTCCAAGTGGGAAGAGTGTTAGTAAAGCGTCTGGAATGTTGCACCCGAGTACCAGGGGAGGAAAACTGAGACATATTTGAACACGTCTCCCGTTCACATGGTTGATCATACTTGGGTTCCACATGCATGTTTTAGCTGAAGGAAGAATACCTTAAACCTGGAGAGTTAAGACCCGTGTAATGGGTACCATGCAATATGACTTCAAAGGGTCTTCATTTGCTCACCGAACCTCTCCAATCCTATCACTGCTGCGTTTATGCCCCTGTACACATGCTTGATTCTCTATCGGAGACATAGCAATCCATAAGTTTTTAAGATACTTACTAGTCAGGTACATTCTTAGGCGTTTAATATGCGGTGTTGAGTCCATTTCGTTGAGCAAGGAGTAGCTCTTGTCTATTCCATATTTGACTTAAGGAACTTT
Organism: Delphinus delphis; assembly: GCF_949987515.2. NCBI lineage: Eukaryota > Metazoa > Chordata > Mammalia > Artiodactyla > Delphinidae > Delphinus > Delphinus delphis. The sequence continues at coordinate 436,682 of NW_027192796.1, read as the reverse complement.
ATCTGTGCTCATTTCAATCTCTGGTTTTATGCAGCACCCCAAGTCACCTTTACCCTTAAGCAAGCATAAGTTGGTTTTCTAAATTTGAGACCCTGTTCTGTTCTGTAATTCAGTTCCTGTGTAGCCAAGTTTACATTCCGTGTATTACTGATATCTTATGATGTTTCTTTTTCTGTGTGACTTACTTCAGTTAGAATCATCATACCTGAATCCACTCATTGTGCTGCTAAGGGCCTGATGACACAGATTTCATTGCTGAGTGATATTGCTTTGTAAGTAAATACCACAACTTCTTTATCCATTTTTCACTTTCTGCGATGTTGAACTTGTACTGTAAACGAGGTTCTTGTAAACAGAGCCGTTCCAAACTTTGGGGTGGCTGTGTCTTTTTGATTTTAATTTCCCTAAGCTATAGGACCATAAGTGGAAGTGCCCTAGGTTCTGTTGCTTTGTTTTTTAGATGTTTCAGGAAACACCATACACTTCTCCCGAGTGGTTGTTGGCAATTTACATCCCGCCCATCAGCATAACAAGGCTCCCAGTTCTCCATGGCCTGTCCTGCCTTTCTGGATTTTACACTTTTTTCAGATGGCCCTTTTGACCGGGGGGAAGTGAGACTTCATTGTAGTGCAGATTTCCTTTGCAAGCTTGCTTGGTTGGCCAAAAAGGGCGTATGCGTTTTTTCCTGAATATATTCAGGAAAAAACGCATACGCCCTTTTTGGCCAAGTGCATCATTGTGGACGTTCTGCCTCTTTTCCTATGCTTTCAATGCAATTCCAGTCTACCTCCTGAAATCGGTTTCCTGCAATTCTGCCCCGCTTTCAAGTCCTCTTGGCAGCCTTACTTCAGTCTATTTTTGGACGATAGCTGTCATTTATAACTCTGCAGGTTTGTGAATTACAGTGCCCCTGAGCTCCTTTCTTCAACTCGCTTTCTTTTGAGCTGGCCGCAACACAGCAGGATGGCTTCAGGCTCTAATCTGGTTCCGGTACGGCACGCTGAGCCTTTGGTTATTTCCTCTTCCTGGTGGGAAATGAGAGTTAAATTTGCCCGTCCAGACACCTCCAGCTAGCCTCTCATTGGTTCTCGCTATTCCTGTTCATCTTCCGCAGAAATTGCAAACTGGGCCAAACAGGAGGTTAAAGGCGCTGACTCTCCAAGTGGGGAGAGTGTTAGTAAAGCGTCTGGAATGTTGCACCCGAGTACCAGGGGAGGAAAACTGAGACATATTTGAACACGTCTCCCGTTCACATGGTTGATCATACTTGGGTTCCACATGCATGTTTTAGCTGAAGGAAGAATACCTAAAACCTGGGTAGTTGAAACCCTTGTAATGGGTACCATGCAATATGACTTCAAAGGGTCTTCATTTGCTCACCGAACCTCTCCAATCCTATCACTGCTGCGTTTATGCCCCTGTACACATGCTTGATTCTCTTTCGGAGACATAGCAATCCATAGGTTTTAAGATACTTACTAGTCAGGTACATTCTTAGGCGTTTAATATGCGGTGTTGAGTCCATTTCGTTGAGCAAGGAGTAGCTCTTGTCTATTCCATATTTGGCTTAAGGAACTTTATCTGTGCTCATTTCAATCTCTGGTTTTATGCAGCACCCCAACTCACCTTTACCCTTAAGCAAGCATAAGTTGGTTTTCTAAATTTGAGTCCCTGTTCTGTTCTGTAATTCAGTTCCTGTGTAGCCAAGTTTACATTCCGTGTACTACTGATATCTTATAATGTTTCTTTTTCTGTGTGACTTACTTCAGTTAGAATCATCATACCTGAATCCACTCATTGTGCTGCTATGGGCCTGATGACACAGATTTCATTGCTGAGTGATATTGCTTTGTAAGTAAATACCACAACTTTTTTATCCATTTTTCACTTTCTGCGATGTTGAACTTGTACTGTAAACGAGATTCTTGTAAACAGAGGCGTCCCAAACTTTGGGGTGGCTGTGTCTTTTTGATTTTAATTTCCCTAAGCTATAGGACCATAAGTGGCAGTGCCCTAGGCTCTGTTGCTTTGTTTTTTAGATGTTTCAGGAAACACCATACACTTCTCCCGAGTGTCTGTTGGCAATTTACATCCCGCCCATCAGCATAACAAGGCTCCCAGTTCTCCATGGCCTGTCCTGCCTTTCTGGATTTTACACTTTTTTCAGATGGCCCTTTTGACCGGGGGGAAGTGAGACTTCATTGTAGTGCAGATTTCCTTTGCAAGCTTGCTTGGTTGGCCAAAAAGGGCGTATGCGTTTTTTCCTGAATATATTCAGGAAAAAACGCATACGCCCTTTATGGCCAAGTGCATCATTGTGGACGTTCTGCCTCTTTTCCTATGCTTTCAATGCAATTCCAGTCTACCTCCTGAAATCGGTTTCCTGCAATTCTGCCCCGCTTTCAAGTCCTCTTGGCAGCCTTACTTCAGTCTATTTTTGGACGATAGCTGTCATTTATAACTCTGCAGGTTTTTGAATTACAGTGCCCCTGAGCTCCTTTGTTCATCTCGCTTTCTTGTGACCTGGCCGCAACACCGCAGGATGGCTTCAGGCCCTAATCTGGTTCCGGCATGGCACGCTGAGCCTTTGGTTATTTCCTCTTCCTGGTGGGAAATGAGAGTTAAATTTGCCCGTCCAGACACCTCCAGCTAGTCTCTCATTGGTTCTCGCTATTCCTGTTCATCTTCCGCAGAAATTGCAAACTGGGCCAAAGAGGAGGTTAAAGGGACTGACTCTTGAAGTCGAGAGAGTGTTAGTAAAGCGTCTGGAATGTTGCACCCGAGTACCAGGGGAGGAAAACTGAGACATATTTGAACACGTCTCCCGTTCACATGGTTGATCAAACTTGGGTTCCACATGCATGTTTTAGCTGAAGGAAGAATACCTAAAACCTGTGTAGTTGAAACCCGTGGAATGGGTACCATGCAATATGACTTCAAAGGGTCTTCATTTGCTCACCGAACCTCTCCAATCCTATCACTGCTGCGTTTATGCCCCTGTACACATGCTTGATTCTCTTTCGGAGACATAGCAATCCATAGGTTTTAAGATACTTACTAGTCAGGTACATTCTTAGGCGTTTAATATGCGGTGTTGAGTCCATTTCGTTGAGCAAGGAGTAGCTCTTGTCTATTCCATATTTGACTTAAGGAACTTTATCTGTGCTCATTTCAATCTCTGGTTTTATGCAGCACCCCAACTCACCTTTACCCTTAAGCAAGCATAAGTTGGTTTTCTAAATTTGAGACCCTGTTCTGTTCTGTAATTCAGTTCCTGTGTAGCCAAGTTTACATTCCGTGTATTAGTGATATCTTATGATGTTTCTTTTTCTGTGTGACTTATTTCAGTTAGAATCATCATACCTGAATGCACTCATTGCGATGCTAAGGGCCTGATGACATAGATTTCATTGCTGAGTGATATTGCTTTGTAAGTGAATACCACAAATTCTTTATCCATTTTTCACTTTCTGCGATGTTGAAGTTGTACTGTAAACGAGGTTCTTGTAAACAGAGCCGTTCCAAACTTTGGGGTGGCTGTGTCTTTTTGATTTTAATTTCCCTAAGCTATAGGACCATAAGTGGAAGTGCCCTAGGTTCTGTTGCTTTGTTTTTTAGATGTTTCAGGAAACACCATACACTTCTCCCAAGTGTCTGTTGGCAATTTACATCCCGCCCATCAGCATAACAAGGCTCCCAGTTCTCAATGGCCTGTTGCCTTTCTGGATTTTACACTTTTTTCAGATGGCCCTTTTGACCGGGGGGAAGTGAGACTTCATTGTAGTGCAGATTTCCTTTGCAAGCTTGCTTGGTTGGCCAAAAAGGACGTATGCGTTTTTTCCTGAATATATTCAGGAAAAAACGCATACGCCCTTTTTGGCCAAGTGCATCATTGTGGACGTTCTGCCTCTTTTCCTATGCTTTCAATGCAATTCCAGTCTACCTCCTGAAATCGGTTTCCTGCAATTCTGCCCCACTTTCAAGTCCTCTTGGCAGCCTTACTTCAGTCTATTTTTGGACGATAGCTGTCATTTATAACTCTGCAGGTTTGTGAATTACAGTGCCCCTGAGCTCCTTTCTTCAACTCGCTTTCTTGTGAGCTGGCCGCAACACCGCAGGATGGCTTCAGGCCCTAATCTGGTTCCGGCCCGGCATGCTGAGCCTTTGGTTAATTCCTCTTCCTGGTGGGAAATGAGAGTTAAATTTGCCCGTCCAGACACCTCCAGCTAGCCTCTCATTGGTTCTCGCTATTCCTGTTCATCTTCCGCAGAAATTGCAACCTGGGCCAAACAGGAGGTTAAAGGCGCTGACTCTCCAAGTGGGGAGAGTGTTAGTAAAGCGTCTGGAATGTTGCACCCGAGTACCAGGGGAGGAAAACTGAGACATATTTGAACACGTCTCCCGTTCACATGGTTGATCATACTTGGGTTCCACATGCATGTTTTAGCTGAAGGAAGAATACCTTAAACCTGGAGAGTTGAGACCCGTGTAATGGGTACCATGCAATATGACTTCAAAGGGTCTTCATTTGCTCACCGAACCTCTCCAATCCTATCACTGCTGCGTTTATGCCCCTGTACACATGCTTGATTCTCTTTCGGAGACATAGCAATCCATAGGTTTTACGATACTTACTAGTCAGGTACATTCTTAGGCGTTTAATATGCGGTGTTGAGTCCATTTCGTTGAGCAAGGAGTAGCTCTTGTCTATTCCATATTTGACTTAAGGAACTTTATCTGTGCTCATTTCAATCTCTGGTTTTATGCACCACCCCAACTCACCTTTACCCTTAAGCAAGCATAAGTTGGTTTTCTAAATTTGAGACCCTGTTCTGTTCTGTAATTCAGTTCCTGTGTAGCCAAGTTTACATTCCGTGTATTACTGATATCTTATGATGTTTCTTTTTCTGTGTGACTTACTTCAGTTAGAATCATCATACCTGAATCCACTCATTGTGCTGCTAAGGGCCTGATGACACAGATTTCATTGCTGAGTGATATTGCTTTGTAAGTAAATACCACAACTTCTTTATCCATTTTTCACTTTCTGCGATGTTGAACTTGTACTGTAAACGAGGTTCTTGTAAACTGAGCCGTTCCAAACTTTGGGGTGGCTGTGTCTTTTTGATTTTAATTTCCCTAAGCTATAGGACTATAAGTGGAAGTGCACTAGGCTCTGTTGCTTTGTTTTTTAGATGTTTCAGGAAACACCATACACTTCTCCCAAGTGTCTGTTGGCAATTTACATCCCGCCCATCAGCATAAGAAGGCTCCCAGTTCTCAATGGCCTGTTGCCTTTCTGGATTTTACACTTTTTTCAGATGGCCCTTTTGACCGGGGGGAAGTGAGACTTCATTGTAGTGCACATTTCCTTTGCAAGCTTGCTTGGTTGGCCAAAAAGGGCGTATGCGTTTTTTCCTGAATATATTCAGGAAAAAAAGCATACGCCCTTTTTGGCCAAGTGCATCATGTGGACGTTCTGCCTCTTTTCCTATGCTTTCAATGCAATTCCAGTCTACCTCCTGAAATCGGTTTCCTGCAATTCTGCCCCGCTTTCAAGTCCTCTTGGCAGCCTTACTTCAGTCTATTTTTGGACGATAGCTGTCATTTATAACTCTGCAGGTTTGTGAATTACAGTGCCCCTGAGCTCCTTTCTTCAACTCGCTTTCTTGTGACTGGCTGCAACACCGCAGGATGGCTTCAGGCCCTAATCTGGTTCCGGCACGGCACGCTGAGCCTTTGGTTAATTCCTCTTCCTGGTGGGAAATGAGAGTTAAATTTGCCCGTCCAGACACCTCCAGCTAGCCTCTCATTGGTTCTCGCTATTCCTGTTCATCTTCCGCAGAAATTGCAAACTGGGCCAAACAGGAGGTTAAAGGGACTGACTCTCCAAGTCGGGAGAGTGTTAGTAAAGCGTCTGGAATGTTGCACCCGAGTACCAGGGGAGGAAAACTGAGACATATTTGAACACGTCTCCCGTTCACATGGTTGATCATACTTGGGTTCCACATGCATGTTTTAGCTGAAGGAAGAATACCTAAAACCTGGGTAGTTGAAACCCGTGTAATGGGTACCATGCAATATGACTTCAAAGGGTCTTCATTTGCTCACCGAACCTCTCCAATCCTATCACTGCTGCGTTTATGCCCCTGTACACATGCTTGATTCTCTTTCGGAGACATAGCAATCCATAGGTTTTAAGATACTTACTAGTCAGGTACATTCTTAGGCGTTTAATATGCGGTGTTGAGTCCATTTCGTTGAGCAAGGAGTAGCTCTTGTCTATTCCATATTTGGCTTAAGGAACTTTATCTGTGCTCATTTCAATCTCTGGTTTTATGCAGCACCCCAACTCACCTTTACCCTTAAGCAAGCATAAGTTGGTTTTCTAAATTTGAGTCCCTGTTCTGTTCTGTAATTCAGTTCCTGTGTAGCCAAGTTTACATTCCGTGTACTACTGATATCTTATAATGTTTCTTTTTCTGTGTGACTTACTTCAGTTAGAATCATCATACCTGAATCCACTCATTGTGCTGCTATGGGCCTGATGACACAGATTTTATTGCTGAGTGATATTGCTTTGTAAGTAAATACCACAACTTTTTTATCCATTTTTCACTTTCTGCGATGTTGAACTTGTACTGTAAACGAGATTCTTGTAAACAGAGGCGTCCCAAACTTTGGGGTGGCTGTGTCTTTTTGATTTTAATTTCCCTAAGCTATAGGACCATAAGTGGCAGTGCCCTAGGCTCTGTTGCTTTGTTTTTTAGATGTTTCAGGAAACACCATACACTTCTCCGGAGTGTCTGTTGGCAATTTACATCCCGCCCATCAGCATAACAAGGCTCCCAGTTCTCCATGGCCTGTCCTGCCTTTCTGGATTTTACACTTTTTTCAGATGGCCCTTTTGACCGGGGGGAAGTGAGACTTCATTGTAGTGCAGATTTCCTTTGCAAGCTTGCTTGGTTGGCCAAAAAGGGCGTATGCGTTTTTTCCTGAATATATTCAGGAAAAAACGCATACGCCCTTTATGGCCAAGTGCATCATTGTGGACGTTCTGCCTCTTTTCCTATGCTTTCAATGCAATTCCAGTCTACCTCCTGAAATCGGTTTCCTGCAATTCTGCCCCGCTTTCAAGTCCTCTTGGCAGCCTTACTTCAGTCTATTTTTGGACGATAGCTGTCATTTATAACTCTGCAGGTTTTTGAATTACAGTGCCCCTGAGCTCCTTTGTTCAACTCGCTTTCTTGTGACCTGGCCGCAACACCGCAGGATGGCTTCAGGCCCTAATCTGGTTCCGGCATGGCACGCTGAGCCTTTGGTTATTTCCTCTTCCTGGTGGGAAATGAGAGTTAAATTTGCCCGTCCAGACACCTCCAGCTAGTCTCTCATTGGTTCTCGCTATTCCTGTTCATCTTCCGCAGAAATTGCAAACTGGGCCAAACAGGAGGTTAAAGGGACTGACTCTTGAAGTCGAGAGAGTGTTAGTAAAGCGTCTGGAATGTTGCACCCGAGTACCAGGGGAGGAAAACTGAGACATATTTGAACACGTCTCCCGTTCACATGGTTGATCAAACTTGGGTTCCACATGCATGTTTTAGCTGAAGGAAGAATACCTAAAACCTGTGTAGTTGAAACCCGTGGAATGGGTACCATGCAATATGACTTCAAAGGGTCTTCATTTGCTCACCGAACCTCTCCAATCCTATCACTGCTGCGTTTATGCCCCTGTACACATGCTTGATTCTCTTTCGGAGACATAGCAATCCATAGGTTTTAAGATACTTACTAGTCAGGTACATTCTTAGGCGTTTAATATGCGGTGTTGAGTCCATTTCGTTGAGCAAGGAGTAGCTCTTGTCTATTCCATATTTGGCTTAAGGAACTTTATCTGTGCTCATTTCAATCTCTGGTTTTATGCAGCACCCCAACTCACCTTTACCCTTAAGCAAGCATAAGTTGGTTTTCTAAATTTGAGTCCCTGTTCTGTTCTGTAATTCAGTTCCTGTGTAGCCAAGTTTACATTCCGTGTACTACTGATATCTTATAATGTTTCTTTTTCTGTGTGACTTACTTCAGTTAGAATCATCATACCTGAATCCACTCATTGTGCTGCTATGGGCCTGATGACACAGATTTTATTGCTGAGTGATATTGCTTTGTAAGTAAATACCACAACTTTTTTATCCATTTTTCACTTTCTGCGATGTTGAACTTGTACTGTAAACGAGATTCTTGTAAACAGAGGCGTCCCAAACTTTGGGGTGGCTGTGTCTTTTTGATTTTAATTTCCCTAAGCTATAGGACCATAAGTGGCAGTGCCCTAGGCTCTGTTGCTTTGTTTTTTAGATGTTTCAGGAAACACCATACACTTCTCCGGAGTGTCTGTTGGCAATTTACATCCCGCCCATCAGCATAACAAGGCTCCCAGTTCTCCATGGCCTGTCCTGCCTTTCTGGATTTTACACTTTTTTCAGATGGCCCTTTTGACCGGGGGGAAGTGAGACTTCATTGTAGTGCAGATTTCCTTTGCAAGCTTGCTTGGTTGGCCAAAAAGGGCGTATGCGTTTTTTCCTGAATATATTCAGGAAAAAACGCATACGCCCTTTATGGCCAAGTGCATCATTGTGGACGTTCTGCCTCTTTTCCTATGCTTTCAATGCAATTCCAGTCTACCTCCTGAAATCGGTTTCCTGCAATTCTGCCCCGCTTTCAAGTCCTCTTGGCAGCCTTACTTCAGTCTATTTTTGGACGATAGCTGTCATTTATAACTCTGCAGGTTTTTGAATTACAGTGCCCCTGAGCTCCTTTGTTCAACTCGCTTTCTTGTGACCTGGCCGCAACACCGCAGGATGGCTTCAGGCCCTAATCTGGTTCCGGCATGGCACGCTGAGCCTTTGGTTATTTCCTCTTCCTGGTGGGAAATGAGAGTTAAATTTGCCCGTCCAGACACCTCCAGCTAGTCTCTCATTGGTTCTCGCTATTCCTGTTCATCTTCCGCAGAAATTGCAAACTGGGCCAAACAGGAGGTTAAAGGGACTGACTCTTGAAGTCGAGAGAGTGTTAGTAAAGCGTCTGGAATGTTGCACCCGAGTACCAGGGGAGGAAAACTGAGACATATTTGAACACGTCTCCCGTTCACATGGTTGATCAAACTTGGGTTCCACATGCATGTTTTAGCTGAAGGAAGAATACCTAAAACCTGTGTAGTTGAAACCCGTGGAATGGGTACCATGCAATATGACTTCAAAGGGTCTTCATTTGCTCACCGAACCTCTCCAATCCTATCACTGCTGCGTTTATGCCCCTGTACACATGCTTGATTCTCTTTCGGAGACATAGCAATCCATAGGTTTTAAGATACTTACTAGTCAGGTACATTCTTAGGCGTTTAATATGCGGTGTTGAGTCCATTTCGTTGAGCAAGGAGTAGCTCTTGTCTATTCCATATTTGACTTAAGGAACTTTATCTGTGCTCATTTCAATCTCTGGTTTTATGCAGCACCCCAACTCACCTTTACCCTTAAGCAAGCATAAGTTGGTTTTCTAAATTTGAGACCCTGTTCTGTTCTGTAATTCAGTTCCTGTGTAGCCAAGTTTCCATTCCGTGTATTACTGATATCTTATGATGTTTCTTTTTCTGTGTGACTTATTTCAGTTAGAATCATCATACCTGAATGCACTCATTGCGATGCTAAGGGCCTGATGACATAGATTTCATTGCTGAGTGATATTGCTTTGTAAGTGAATACCACAAATTCTTTATCCATTTTTCACTTTCTGCGATGTTGAAGTTGTACTGTAAACGAGGTTCTTGTAAACAGAGCCGTTCCAAACTTTGGGGTGGCTGTGTCTTTTTGATTTTAATTTCCCTAAGCTATAGGACCATAAGTGGAAGTGCCCTAGGTTCCGTTGCTTTGTTTTTTAGATGTTTCAGGAAACACCATACACTTCTCCCAAGTGTCTGTTGGCAATTTACATCCCGCCCATCAGCATAACAAGGCTCCCAGTTCTCAATGGCCTGTTGCCTTTCTGGATTTTACACTTTTTTCAGATGGCCCTTTTGACCGGGGGGAAGTGAGACTTCATTGTAGTGCAGATTTCCTTTGCAAGCTTGCTTGGTTGGCCAAAAAGGACGTATGCGTTTTTTCCTGAATATATTCAGGAAAAAACGCATACGCCCTTTTTGGCCAAGTGCATCATTGTGGACGTTCTGCCTCTTTTCCTATGCTTTCAATGCAATTCCTGTCTACCTCCTGAAATCGGTTTCCTGCAATTCTGCCCCACTTTCAAGTCCTCTTGGCAGCCTTACTTCAGTCTATTTTTGGACGATAGCTGTCATTTATAACTCTGCAGGTTTGTGAATTACAGTGCCCCTGAGCTCCTTTCTTCAACTCGCTTTCTTGTGAGCTGGCCGCAACACCGCAGGATGGCTTCAGGCCCTAATCTGGTTCCGGCCCGGCATGCTGAGCCTTTGGTTAATTCCTCTTCCTGGTGGGAAATGAGAGTTAAATTTGCCCGTCCAGACACCTCCAGCTAGCCTCTCATTGGTTCTCGCTATTCCTGTTCATCTTCTGCAGAAATTGCAACCTGGGCCAAACAGGAGGTTAAAGGCGCTGACTCTCCAAGTGGGGAGAGTGTTAGTAAAGCGTCTGGAATGTTGCACCCGAGTACCAGGGGAGGAAAACTGAGACATATTTGAACACGTCTCCCGTTCACATGGTTGATCATACTTGGGTTCCACATGCATGTTTTAGCTGAAGGAAGAATACCTTAAACCTGGAGAGTTGAGACCCGTGTAATGGGTACCATGCAATATGACTTCAAAGGGTCTTCATTTGCTCACCGAACCTCTCCAATCCTATCACTGCTGCGTTTATGCCCCTGTACACATGCTTGATTCTCTTTCGGAGACATAGCAATCCATAGGTTTTACGATACTTACTAGTCAGGTACATTCTTAGGCGTTTAATATGCGGTGTTGAGTCCATTTCGTTGAGCAAGGAGTAGCTCTTGTCTATTCCATATTTGACTTAAGGAACTTTATCTGTGCTCATTTCAATCTCTGGTTTTATGCACCACCCCAACTCACCTTTACCCTTAAGCAAGCATAAGTTGGTTTTCTAAATTTGAGACCCTGTTCTGTTCTGTAATTCAGTTCCTGTGTAGCCAAGTTTACATTCCGTGTATTACTGATATCTTATGATGTTTCTTTTTCTGTGTGACTTACTTCAGTTAGAATCATCATACCTGAATCCACTCATTGTGCTGCTACGGGCCTGATGACACAGATTTCATTGCTGAGTGATATTGCTTTGTAAGTAAATACCACAACTTCTTTATCCATTTTTCACTTTCTGCGATGTTGAACTTGTACTGTAAACGAGGTTCTTGTAAACAGAGCCGTTCCAAACTTTGGGGTGGCTGTGTCTTTTTGATTTTAATTTCCCTAAGCTATAGGACCATAAGTGGAAGTGCACTAGGCTCTGTTGCTTTGTTTTTTAGATGTTTCAGGAAACACCATACACTTCTCCCAAGTGTCTGTTGGCAATTTACATCCCGCCCATCAGCATAACAAGGCTCCCAGTTCTCAATGGCCTGTTGCCTTTCTGGATTTTACACTTTTTTCAGATGGCCCTTTTGACCGGGGGGAAGTGAGACTTCATTGTAGTGCAGATTTCCTTTGCAAGCTTGCTTGGTTGGCCAAAAAGGGCGTATGCGTTTTTTCCTGAATATATTCAGGAAAAAAAGCATACGCCCTTTTTGGCCAAGTGCATCATTGTGGACGTTCTGCCTCTTTTCCTATGCTTTCAATGCAATTCCAGTCTACCTCCTGAAATCGGTTTCCTGCAATTCTGCCCCGCTTTCAAGTCCTCTTGGCAGCCTTACTTCAGTCTATTTTTGGACGATAGCTGTCATTTATAACTCTGCAGGTTTGTGAATTACAGTGCCCCTGAGCTCCTTTCTTCAACTCGCTTTCTTGTGACTGGCTGCAACACCGCAGGATGGCTTCAGGCCCTAATCTGGTTCCGGCACGGCACGCTGAGCCTTTGGTTAATTCCTCTTCCTGGTGGGAAATGAGAGTTAAATTTGCCCGTCCAGACACCTCCAGCTAGCCTCTCATTGGTTCTCGCTATTCCTGTTCATCTTCCGCAGAAATTGCAAACTGGGCCAAACAGGAGGTTAAAGGGACTGACTCTCCAAGTCGGGAGAGTGTTAGTAAAGCGTCTGGAATGTTGCACCCGAGTACCAGGGGAGGAAAACTGAGACATATTTGAACACGTCTCCCGTTCACATGGTTGATCATACTCTGGGTTCCACATGCATGTTTTAGCTGAAGGAAGAATACCTTAAACCTGGAGAGTTGAGACCCGTGGAATGGGTACCATGCAATATGACTTCAAAGGGTCTTCATTTGCTCACCGAACCTCTCCAATCCTATCACTGCTGCGTTTATGCCCCTGTACACATGCTTGATTCTCTTTCGGAGACATAGCAATCCATAGGTTTTAAGATACTTACTAGTCAGGTACATTCTTAGGCGTTTAATATGCGGTGTTGAGTCCATTTCATTGAGCAAGGAGTAGCTCTTGTCTATTCCATATTTGACTTAAGGAACTTTATCTGTGCTCATTTCAATCTCTGGTTTTATGCAGCACCCCAACTCACCTTTCCCCTTAAGCAAGCATAAGTTGGTTTTCTAAATTTGAGTCCCTGTTGTGTTCTGTAATTCAGTTCCTGTGTAGCCAAGTTTACATTCCGTGTATTACTGATATCTTATGATGTTTCTTTTTCTGTGTGACTTATTTCAGTTAGAATCATCATACCTGAATCCACTCATTGTGATGCTAAGGGCCTGATGACATAGAATTCATTGCTGAGTGATATTGCTCTGTAAGTAAATACCACAACTTCTTTATCCATTTTTCACTTTCTGCGATGTTGAACTTGTACTGTAAACGAGGTTCTTGTAAACAGAGGCGTCCCAAACTTTGGGGTGGCTGTGTCTTTTTGATTTTAATTTCCCTAAGCTATAGGACCATAAGTGGAAGTGCCCTAGGCTCTGTTGCTTTGTTTTTTAGATGTTTCAGGAAACACCATACACTTCTCCCAAGTGTCTGTTGGCAATTTACATCCCGCCCATCAGCATAACAAGGCTCCCAGTTCTCCATGGCCTGTCCTGCCTTTCTGGATTTTACACTTTTTTCAGATGGCCCTTTTGACCGGGGGGAAGTGAGACTTCATTGTAGTGCAGATTTCCTTTGCAAGCTTGCTTGTTTGGCCAAAAAGGGCGTATGCGTTTTTTCCTGAATATATTCAGGAAAAAACGCATACGCCCTTTTTGGCCAAGTGCATCATTGTGGACGTTCTGCCTCTTTTCCTATGCTTTCAATGCAATTCCAGTCTACCTCCTGAAATCGGTTTCCTGCAATTCTGCCCCGCTTTCAAGTCCTCTTGGCAGCCTTACTTCAGTCTATTTTTGGACGATAGCTGTCATTTACAACTCTGCAGGTTTGTGAATTACAGTGCCCCTGAGCTCCTTTCTTCAACTCGCTTTCTTGTGACCTGGCCGCAACACCGCAGGATGGCTTCAGGCCCTAATCTGGTTCCGGCACGGCACACTGAGCCTTTGGTTATTTCCTCTTCCTGGTGGGAAATGAGAGTTAAATTTGCCCGTCCAGACACCTCCAGCTAGTCTCTCATTGGTTCTCGCTATTCCTGTTCATCTTCTGCAGAAATTGCAAACTGGGCCAAACAGGAGGTTAAAGGGACTGACTCTCCAAGTCGGGAGAGTGTTAGTAAAGCGTCTGGAATGTTGCACCTGAGTACCAGGGTACGAAAACTGAGACATATTTGAACACGTCTCCCGATCACATGGTTGATCATACTCTAGGTTCCACATGCATGTTTTAGCTGAAGGAAGAATACCTTAAACCTGGGTAGTTGAAACCCGTGGAATGGGTACCATGCAATATGACTTCAAAGGGTCTTCATTTGCTCACCGAACCTCTCCAATCCTATCACTGGTGCGTTTATGCCCCTGTACACATGCTTGATTCTCTTTCGGAGACATAGCAATCCATAGGTTTTTAAGATACTTACTAGTCAGGTACATTCTTAGGCGTTTAATATGCGGTGTTGAGTCCATTTCGTTGAGCAAGGAGTAGCTCTTGTCTATTCCATATTTGACTTAAGGAACTTTATCTGTGCTCATTTCAATCTCTGTTTTTATGCAGCACCCCAACTCACCTTTACCCTTAAGCAAGCATAAGTTGGTTTTCTAAATTTGAGACCCTGTTCTGTTCTGTAATTCAGTTCCTGTGTAGCCAAGTTTACATTCCGTGTATTACTGATATCTTATGATGTTTCTTTTTCTGTGTGACTTACTTCAGTTAGAATCATCATACCTGAATCCACTCATTGTGCTGCTAAGGGCCTGATGACACAGATTTCATTGCTGAGTGATATTGCTTTGTAAGTAAATACCACAACTTCTTTATCCATTTTTCACTTTCTGCGATGTTGAACTTGTACTGTAAACGAGATTCTTGTAAACAGAGCCGTTCCAAACTTTGGGGTGGCTGTGTCTTTTTGATTTTAATTTCCCTAAGCTATAGGACCATAAGTGGAAGTGCCCTAGGTTCTGTTGCTTTGTTTTTTAGATGTTTCAGGAAACACCATACACTTCTCCCGAGTGGTTGTTGGCAATTTACATCCTGCCCATCAGCATAACAAGGCTCCCAGTTCTCCATGGCCTGTCCTGCCTTTCTGGATTTTACACTTTTTTCAGATGGCCCTTTTGACCGGGGGGAAGTGAGACTTCATTGTAGTGCAGATTTCCTTTGCAAGCTTGCTTGGTTGGCCAAAAAGGGCGTATGCATTTTTTCCTGAATATATTCAGGAAAAAACACATACGCCCTTTTTGGCCAAGTGCATCATTGTGGACGTTCTGCCTCTTTTCCTATGCTTTCAATGCAATTCCAGTCTACCTCCTGAAATCGGTTTCCTGCAATTCTGCCCCGCTTTCAAGTCCTCTTGGCAGCCTTACTTCAGTCTATTTTTGGACGATAGCTGTCATTTATAACTCTGCAGGTTTGTGAATTACAGTGCCCCTGAGCTCCTTTCTTCAACTCGCTTCCTTTTGAGCTGGCCGCAACACCGCAGGATGGCTTCAGGCCCTAATCTGGTTCCAGTACGGCACGCTGAGCCTTTGGTTATTTCCTCTTCCTGGTGGGAAATGAGAGTTAAATTTGCCCGTCCAGACACCTCCAGCTAGTCTCTCATTGGTTCTCGCTATTCCTGTTCATCTTCCGCAGAAATTGCAAACTGGGCCAAACAGGAGGTTAAAGGCGCTGACTCTCCAAGTGGGGAGAGTGTTAGTAAAGCATCTGGAATGTTGCACCCGAGTACCAGGGGAGGAAAACTGAGACATATTTGAACACGTCTCCCGTTCACATGGTTGATCATACTTGGGTTCCACATGCATGTTTTAGCTGAAGGAAGAATACCTAAAACCTGGGTAGTTGAAACCCGTGGAATGGGTACCATGCAATATGACTTCAAAGGGTCTTCATTTGCTCACCGAACCTCTCCAATCCTATCACTGCTGCGTTTATGCCCCTGTACACATGCTTGATTCTCTTTTGGAGACATAGCAATCCATAGGTTTTAAGATACTTACTAGTCAGGTACATTCTTAGGCGTTTAATATGCGGTGTTGAGTCCATTTCATTGAGCAAGGAGTAGCTCATGTCTATTCCATATTTGGCTTAAGGAACTTTATCTGTGCTCATTTCAATCTCTGGTTTTATGCAGCAACCCAACTCACCTTTACCCTTAAGCAAGCATAAGTTGGTTTTCTAAATTTGAGACCCTGTTCTGTTTTGGAATTCAGTTCCTGTGTAGCCAAGTTTACATTCCGTGTATTACTGATATCTTATGATGTTTCTTTTTCTGTGTGACTTATTTCAGTTAGAATCATCGTACCTGAATCTACTCATTATGCTGCTACGGGTCTGATGACATAGATTTCATTGCTGAGTGATACTGCATTGTACATAAGTACCACAAGTTCTTTATCCATTTTTCACTTTCTGCGATGTTGAACTTGTACTGTAAACGAGGTTCTTGTAAACAGAGCCGTTCCAAACTTTGGGGTGGCTGTGTCTTTTTGATTTTAATTTCCCTAAGCTATAGGACCATAAGTGGAAGTGCCCTAGGCTCTGTTGCTTTGTTTTTTAGATGTTTCAGGAAACACCATACACTTCTCCCGAGTGGTTGTTGGCAATTTACATCCCGCCCATCAGCATAACAAGGCTCCCAGTTCTCCATGGCCTGTCCTGCCTTTCTGGATTTTACACTTTTTTCAGATGGCCCTTTTGACCGGGGGGAAGTGAGACTTCATTGTAGTGCAGATTTCCTTTGCAAGCTTGCTTGGTTGGCCAAAAAGGGCGTATGCGTTTTTTCCTGAATATATTCAGGAAAAAACGCATACGCCCTTTTTGGCCAAGTGCATCATTGTGGACGTTCTGCCTCTTTTCCTATGCTTTCAATGCAATTCCAGTCTACCTCCTGAAATCGGTTTCCTGCAATTCTGCCCCGCTTTCAAGTCCTCTTGGCAGCCTTACTTCAGTCTATTTTTGGACGATAGCTGTCATTTATAACTCTGCAGGTTTGTGAATTACAGTGCCCCTGAGCTCCTTTCTTCAACTCGCTTTCTTGTGAGCTGGCCGCAACACCGCAGGATGGCTTCAGGACCTAATCTGGTTCCGGCACGGCACGCTGAGCCTTTGGTTAATTCCTCTTCCTGGTGGGAAATGAGAGTTAAATTTGCCCGTCCAGACACCTCCAGCTAGCCTCTCATTGGTTCTCGCTATTCCTGTTCATCTTCCGCAGAAATTGCAAACTGGGCCAAACAGGAGGTTAAAGGGACTGACTCTCCAAGTGGGGAGAGTGTTAGTAAAGCGTCTGGAATGTTGCACCCAAGTACCAGGGTACGAAAACTGAGACATATTTGAACACGTCTCCCGATCACATGGTTGATCATACTCTAGGTTCCACATGCATGTTTTAGCTGAAGGAAGAATACCTTAAACCTGGGTAGTTGAAACCCGTGGAATGGGTACCATGCAATATGACTTCAAAGGGTCTTCATTTGCTCACCGAACCTCTCCAATCCTATCACTGCTGCGTTTATGCCCCTGTACACATGCTTGATTCTCTTTTGGAGACATAGCAATCCATAGGTTTTAAGATACTTACTAGTCAGGAACATTCTTAGGCGTTTAATATGGGGTGTTGAGTCCATTTCGTTGAGCAAGGAGTAGCTCTTGTCTATTCCATATTTGGCTTAAGGAACTTTATCTGTGCTCATTTCAATCTCTGGTTTTATGCAGCACCCCAACTCACCTTTACCCTTAAGCAAGCATAAGTTGGTTTTCTAAATTTGAGACCCTGTTCTGTTCTGTAATTCAGTTCCTGTGTAGGCAAGTTTACATTCCGTGTATTAGTGATATCTTATGATGTTTCTTTTTCTGTGTGACTTATTTCAGTTAGAATCATCATACCTGAATCCACTCATTGCGATGCTAAGGGCCTGATGACATAGATTTCATTGCTGAGTGATATTGCTTTGTAAGTGAATACCACAACTTCTTTATCCATTTTTCACTTTCTGCGATGTTGAACTTGTACTGTAAACGAGGTTCTTGTAAACAGAGCCGTTCCAAACTTTCGGGTGGCTGTGTCTTTTTGATTTTAATTTCCCTAAGCTATAGGACCATAAGTGGAAGTGCCCTAGGCTCTGTTGCTTTGTTTTTTAGATGTTTCAGGAAACACCATACACTTCTCCCAAGTGTCTGTTGGCAATTTACATCCCGCCCATCAGCATAACAAGGCTCCCAGTTCTCAATGGCCTGTTGCCTTTCTGGATTTTACACTTTTTTCAGATGGCCCTTTTGACCGGGGGAAAGTGAGACTTCATTGTAGTGCAGATTTCCTTTGCAAGCTTGCTTGGTTGGCCAAAAAGGGCGTATGCGTTTTTTCCTGAATATATTCAGGAAAAAACGCATACGCCCTTTTTGGCCAAGTGCATCATTGTGGACGTTCTGCCTCTTTTCCTATGCTTTCAATGCAATTCCAGTCTACCTCCTGAAATCGGTTTCCTGCAATTCTGCCCCGCTTTCAAGTCCTCTTGGCAGCCTTACTTCAGTCTATTTTTGGACGATAGCTGTCATTTATAACTCTGCAGGTTTGTGAATTACAGTGCCCCTGAGCTCCTTTCTTCAACTCGCTTTCTTTTGAGCTGGCCGCAACACCGCAGGATGGCTTCAGGCCCAAATCTGGTTCCGGCACGGCACGCTGAGCCTTTGGTTATTTCCTCTTCCTGGTGGGAAATGAGAGTTAAATTTGCCCGTCCAGACACCTCCAGCTAGTCTCTCATTGGTTCTCGCTATTCCTGTTCATCTTCCGCAGAAATTGCAAACTGGGCCAAACAGGAGGTTAAAGGGACTGACTCTCCAAGTCGGGAGAGTGTTAGTAAAGCTTCTGGAATGTTGCACCCGAGTACCAGGGTACGAAAACTGAGACATATTTGAACACGTCTCCCGATCACATGGTTGATCATACTCTAGGTTCCACATGCATGTTTTAGCTGAAGGAAGAATACCTTAAACCTGGGTAGTTGAAACCCGTGGAATGGGTACCATGCAATATGACTTCAAAGGGTCTTCATTTGCTCACCGAACCTCTCCAATCCTATCACTGCTGCGTTTATGCCCCTGTACACATGCTTGATTCTCTTTCGGAGACATAGCAATCCATAGGTTTTAAGATACTTACTAGTCAGGTACATTCTTAGGCGTTTAATATGCGGTGTTGAGTCCATTTCGTTGAGCAAGGAGTAGCTCTTGTCTATTCCATATTTGACTTAAGGAACTTTATCTGTGCTCATTTCAATCTCTGGTTTTATGCAGCACCCCAACTCACCTTTACCCTTAAGCAAGCATAAGTTGGTTTTCTAAATTTGAGTCCCTGTTCTGTTCTGTAATTCAGTTCCTGTGTAGCCAAGTTTACATTCCGTGTATTACTGATATCTTATGATGTTTCTTTTTCTGTGTGACTTACTTCAGTTAGAATCATCATACCTGAATCCACTCATTGTGCTGCTAAGGGCCTGATGACACAGATTTCATTGCTGAGTGATATTGCTTTGTAAGTAAATACCACAACTTCTTTATCCATTTTTCACTTTCTGCGATGTTGAACTTGTACTGTAAACGAGGTTCTTGTAAACAGAGCCGTTCCAAACTTTGGGGTGGCTGTGTCTTTTTGATTTTAATTTCCCTAAGCTATAGGACCATAAGTGGAAGTGCCCTAGGTTCTGTTGCTTTGTTTTTTAGATGTTTCAGGAAACACCATACACTTCTCCCGAGTGGTTGTTGGCAATTTACATCCCGCCCATCAGCATAACAAGGCTCCCAGTTCTCCATGGCCTGTCCTGCCTTTCTGGATTTTACACTTTTTTCAGATGGCCCTTTTGACCGGGGGGAAGTGAGACTTCATTGTAGTGCAGATTTCCTTTGCAAGCTTGCTTGGTTGGCCAAAAAGGGCGTATGCGTTTTTTCCTGAATATATTCAGGAAAAAACGCATACGCCCTTTTTGGCCAAGTGCATCATTGTGGACGTTCTGCCTCTTTTCCTATGCTTTCAATGCAATTCCAGTCTACCTCCTGAAATCGGTTTCCTGCAATTCTGCCCCGCTTTCAAGTCCTCTTGGCAGCCTTACTTCAGTCTATTTTTGGACGATAGCTGTCATTTATAAATCTGCAGGTTTGTGAATTACAGTGCCCCTGAGCTCCTTTCTTCAACTCGCTTTCTTTTGAGCTGGGCGCAACACCGCAGGATGGCTTCAGGCCCTAATCTGGTTCCGGCACGGCACGCTGAGCCTTTGGTTAATTCCTCTTCCTGGTGGGAAATGAGAGTTAAATTTGCCCGTCCAGACACCTCCAGCTAGCCTCTCATTGGTTCTCGCTATTCCTGTTCATCTTCCGCAGAAATTGCAAACTGGGCCAAACAGGAGGTTAAAGGCGCTGACTCTCCAAGTGGGGAGAGTGTTAGTAAAGCGTCTGGAATGTTGCACCCGAGTACCAGGGGAGGAAAACTGAGACATATTTGAACACGTCTCCCGTTCACATGGTTGATCATACTTGGGTTCCACATGCATGTTTTAGCTGAAGGAAGAATACCTTAAACCTGGAGAGTTGAGACCCGTGGAATGGGTACCATGCAATATGACTTCAAAGGGTCTTCATTTGCTCACCGAACCTCTCCAATCCTATCACTGCTGCGTTTATGCCCCTGTACACACGCTTGATTCTCTTTTGGAGACATAGCAATCCATAGGTTTTAAGATACTTACTAGTCAGGTACATTCTTAGGGGTTTAATATGGGGTGTTGAGTCCATTTCGTTGAGCAAGGAGTAGCTCTTGTCTATTCCATATTTGGCTTAAGGAACTTTATCTGTGCTCATTTCAATCTCTGGTTTTATGCAGCACCCCAACTCACCTTTACCCTTAAGCAAGCATAAGTTGGTTTTCTAAATTTGAGACGCTGTTCTGTTCTGTAATTCAGTTCCTGTGTAGGCAAGTTTACATTCCGTGTATTAGTGATATCTTATGATGTTTCTTTTTCTGTGTGACTTATTTCAGTTAGAATCATCATACCTGAATCCAGTCATTGCGATGCTAAGGGCCTGATGACATAGATTTCATTGCTGAGTGATATTGCTTTGTAAGTGAATACCACAACTTCTTTATCCATTTTTCACTTTCTGCGATGTTGATCTTGTACTGTAAACGAGGTTCTTGTAAACAGAGCCGTTCCAAACTTTGGGGTGGCTGTGTCTTTTTGATTTTAATTTCCCTAAGCTATAGGACCATAAGTGGAAGTGCCCTAGGCTCTGTTGCTTTGTTTTTTAGATGTTTCAGGAAACACCATACACTTCTCCCAAGTGTCTGTTGGCAATTTACGTCCCGCCCATCAGCATAACAAGGCTCCCAGTTCTCCATGGCCTGTCCTGCCTTTCTGGATTTTACACTTTTTTCAGATGGCCCTTTTGACCGGGGGGAAGTGAGACTTCATTGTAGTGCAGATTTCCTTTGCAAGCTTGCTTGGTTGGCCAAAAAGGGCGTATGCGTTTTTTCCTGAATATATTCAGGAAAAAACGCATACGCCCTTTTTGGTCAAGTGCATCATTGTGGACGTTCTGCCTCTTTTCCTATGCTTTCAATGCAATTCCAGTCTACCTCCTGAAATCGGTTTCCTGCAATTCTGCCCCGCTTTCAAGTCCTCTTGGCAGCCTTACTTCAGTCTATTTTTGGACGATAGCTGTCATTTATAACTCTGCAGGTTTGTGAATTACAGTGCCCCTGAGCTCCTTTGTTCAACTCGCTTTCTTTTGAGCTGGCCGCAACACCGCAGGATGGCTTCAGGCCCTAATCTGGTTCCGGTACGGCACGCTGAGCCTTTGGTTATTTCCTCTTCCTGGTGGGAAATGAGAGTTAAATTTGCCCGTCCAGACACCTCCAGCTAGCCTCTCATTGGTTCTCGCTATTCCTGTTCATCTTCCGCAGAAATTGCAAACTGGGCCAAACAGGAGGTTAAAGGCGCTGACTCTCCAAGTGGGGAGAGTGTTAGTAAAGCGTCTGGAATGTTGCACCCGAGTACCAGGGGAGGAAAACTGAGACATATTTGAACACGTCTCCCGTTCACATGGTTGATCATACTCTGGGTTCCACATGCATATTTTAGCTGAAGGAAGAATACCTTAAACTTGGAGAGTTGAGACCTGTGTAATGGGTACCATGCAATATAACTTCAAAGGGTCTTCATTTGCTCACCGAACCTCTCCAATCCTATCACTGCTGTGTTTATTCCCCTGTACACACGCTTGATTCTCTTTTGGAGACATAGCAATCCATAGGTTTTAAGATACTTACTAGTCAGGTACATTCTTAGGGGTTTAATATGGGGTTTTGAGTCCATTTCGTTGAGCAAGGAGTAGCTCTTGTCTATTCCATATTTGGCTTAAGGAACTTTATCTGTGCTCATTTCAATCTCTGGTTTTATGCAGCACCCCAACTCACCTTTACCCTTAAGCAAGCATAAGTTGGTTTTCTAAATTTGAGACCCTGTTCTGTTCTGTAATTCAGTTCCTGGGTAGCCAAGTTTACATTCCGTGTATTACTGATATCTTATGATGTTTCTTTTTCTGTGTGACTTATTTCAGTTTGAGTCATCATACCTGAATCCACTCATTGTGATGCTAAGGGCCTGATGACATAGAATTCATTGCTGAGTGATATTGCTTTGTAAGTAAATACCACAACTTCTTTATCCATTTTTCACTTTCTGCGATGTTGAACTTGTACTGTAAACGAGGTTCTTGTAAACAGAGGCGTCCCAAACTTTGGGGTGGCTGTGTCTTTTTGATTTTAATTTCCCTAAGCTATATGACCATAAGTGGCAGTGCCCTAGGCTCTGTTGCTTTGTTTTTTAGATGTTTCAGGAAACACCATACACTTCTCCCGAGTGGTTGTTGGCAATTTACATCCCGCCCATCAGCATAACAAGGCTCCCAGTTCTCCATGGCCTGTCCTGCCTTTCTGGATTTTACACTTTTTTCAGATGGCCCTTTTGACCGGGGGGAAGTGAGACTTCATTGTAGTGCAGATTTCCTTTGCAAGCTTGCTTGGTTGGCCAAAAAGGGCGTATGCGTTTTTTCCTGAATATATTCAGGAAAAAACGCATACGCCCTTTTTGGCCAAGTGCATCATTGTGGACGTTCTGCCTCTTTTCCTATGCTTTCAATGCAATTCCAGTCTACCTCCTGAAATCGGTTTCCTGCAATTCTGCCCCGCTTTCAAGTCCTCTTGGCAGCCTTACTTCAGTCTATTTTTGGACGATAGCTGTCATTTATAACTCTGCAGGTTTGTGAATTACAGTGCCCCTGAGCTCCTTTCTTCAACTCGCTTTCTTGTGACCTGGCCGCAACACCGCAGGATGGCTTCAGCCCCTAATCTGGTTCCGGTACGGCACGCTGAGCCTTTGGTTATTTCCTCTTCCTGGTGGGAAATGAGAGTTAAATTTGCCCGTCCAGACACCTCCAGCTAGCCTCTCATTGGTTCTCGCTATTCCTGTTCATCTTCCGCAGAAATTGCAAACTGGGCCAAACAGGAGGTTAAAGGCGCTGACTCTCCAAGTGGGGAGAGTGTTAGTAAAGCGTCTGGAATGTTGCACCTGAGTACCAGGGGAGGAAAACTGAGACATATTTGAACACGTCTCCCGTTCACATGGTTGATCATACTCTGGGTTCCACATGCATATTTTAGCTGAAGGAAGAATACCTTAAACCTGGGTAGTTGAAACCCGTGGAATGGGTACCATGCAATATGACTTCAAAGGGTCTTCATTTGCTCACCGAACCTCTCCAATCCTATCACTGCTGCGTTTATGCCCCTGTACACATGCTTGATTCTCTTTCGGAGACATAGCAATCCATAGGTTTTAAGATACTTACTAGTCAGGTACATTCTTAGGCGTTTAATATGCGGTGTTGAGTCCATTTCGTTGAGCAAGGAGTAGCTCTTGTCTATTCCATATTTGACTTAAGGAACTTTATCTGTGCTCATTTCAATCTCTGGTTTTATGCAGCACCCCAACTCACCTTTACCCTTAAGCAAGCATAAGTTGGTTTTCTAAATTTGAGTCCCTGTTCTGTTCTGTAATTCAGTTCCTGTGTAGCCAAGTTTACATTCCGTGTATTACTGATATCTTATGATGTTTCTTTTTCTGTGTGACTTACTTCAGTTAGAATCATCATACCTGAATCCACTCATTGTGCTGCTAAGGGCCTGATGACACAGATTTCATTGCTGAGTGATATTGCTTTGTAAGTAAATACCACAACTTCTTTATCCATTTTTCACTTTCTGCGATGTTGAACTTGTACTGTAAACGAGGTTCTTGTAAACAGAGCCGTTCCAAACTTTGGGGTGGCTGTGTCTTTTTGATTTTAATTTCCCTAAGCTATAGGACCATAAGTGGAAGTGCCCTAGGTTCTGTTGCTTTGTTTTTTAGATGTTTCAGGAAACACCATACACTTCTCCCGAGTGGTTGTTGGCAATTTACATCCCGCCCATCAGCATAACAAGGCTCCCAGTTCTCCATGGCCTGTCCTGCCTTTCTGGATTTTACACTTTTTTCAGATGGCCCTTTTGACCGGGGGGAAGTGAGACTTCATTGTAGTGCAGATTTCCTTTGCAAGCTTGCTTGGTTGGCCAAAAAGGGCGTATGCGTTTTTTCCTGAATATATTCAGGAAAAAACGCATACGCCCTTTTTGGCCAAGTGCATCATTGTGGACGTTCTGCCTCTTTTCCTATGCTTTCAATGCAATTCCAGTCTACCTCCTGAAATCGGTTTCCTGCAATTCTGCCCCGCTTTCAAGTCCTCTTGGCAGCCTTACTTCAGTCTATTTTTGGACGATAGCTGTCATTTATAAATCTGCAGGTTTGTGAATTACAGTGCCCCTGAGCTCCTTTCTTCAACTCGCTTTCTTTTGAGCTGGGCGCAACACCGCAGGATGGCTTCAGGCCCTAATCTGGTTCCGGCACGGCACGCTGAGCCTTTGGTTAATTCCTCTTCCTGGTGGGAAATGAGAGTTAAATTTGCCCGTCCAGACACCTCCAGCTAGCCTCTCATTGGTTCTCGCTATTCCTGTTCATCTTCCGCAGAAATTGCAAACTGGGCCAAACAGGAGGTTAAAGGCGCTGACTCTCCAAGTGGGGAGAGTGTTAGTAAAGCGTCTGGAATGTTGCACCCGAGTACCAGGGGAGGAAAACTGAGACATATTTGAACACGTCTCCCGTTCACATGGTTGATCATACTTGGGTTCCACATGCATGTTTTAGCTGAAGGAAGAATACCTTAAACCTGGAGAGTTGAGACCCGTGGAATGGGTACCATGCAATATGACTTCAAAGGGTCTTCATTTGCTCACCGAACCTCTCCAATCCTATCACTGCTGCGTTTATGCCCCTGTACACACGCTTGATTCTCTTTTGGAGACATAGCAATCCATAGGTTTTAAGATACTTACTAGTCAGGTACATTCTTAGGGGTTTAATATGGGGTGTTGAGTCCATTTCGTTGAGCAAGGAGTAGCTCTTGTCTATTCCATATTTGGCTTAAGGAACTTTATCTGTGCTCATTTCAATCTCTGGTTTTATGCAGCACCCCAACTCACCTTTACCCTTAAGCAAGCATAAGTTGGTTTTCTAAATTTGAGACGCTGTTCTGTTCTGTAATTCAGTTCCTGTGTAGGCAAGTTTACATTCCGTGTATTAGTGATATCTTATGATGTTTCTTTTTCTGTGTGACTTATTTCAGTTAGAATCATCATACCTGAATCCAGTCATTGCGATGCTAAGGGCCTGATGACATAGATTTCATTGCTGAGTGATATTGCTTTGTAAGTGAATACCACAACTTCTTTATCCATTTTTCACTTTCTGCGATGTTGATCTTGTACTGTAAACGAGGTTCTTGTAAACAGAGCCGTTCCAAACTTTGGGGTGGCTGTGTCTTTTTGATTTTAATTTCCCTAAGCTATAGGACCATAAGTGGAAGTGCCCTAGGCTCTGTTGCTTTGTTTTTTAGATGTTTCAGGAAACACCATACACTTCTCCCAAGTGTCTGTTGGCAATTTACGTCCCGCCCATCAGCATAACAAGGCTCCCAGTTCTCCATGGCCTGTCCTGCCTTTCTGGATTTTACACTTTTTTCAGATGGCCCTTTTGACCGGGGGGAAGTGAGACTTCATTGTAGTGCAGATTTCCTTTGCAAGCTTGCTTGGTTGGCCAAAAAGGGCGTATGCGTTTTTTCCTGAATATATTCAGGAAAAAACGCATACGCCCTTTTTGGTCAAGTGCATCATTGTGGACGTTCTGCCTCTTTTCCTATGCTTTCAATGCAATTCCAGTCTACCTCCTGAAATCGGTTTCCTGCAATTCTGCCCCGCTTTCAAGTCCTCTTGGCAGCCTTACTTCAGTCTATTTTTGGACGATAGCTGTCATTTATAACTCTGCAGGTTTGTGAATTACAGTGCCCCTGAGCTCCTTTGTTCAACTCGCTTTCTTTTGAGCTGGCCGCAACACCGCAGGATGGCTTCAGGCCCTAATCTGGTTCCGGTACGGCACGCTGAGCCTTTGGTTATTTCCTCTTCCTGGTGGGAAATGAGAGTTAAATTTGCCCGTCCAGACACCTCCAGCTAGCCTCTCATTGGTTCTCGCTATTCCTGTTCATCTTCCGCAGAAATTGCAAACTGGGCCAAACAGGAGGTTAAAGGCGCTGACTCTCCAAGTGGGGAGAGTGTTAGTAAAGCGTCTGGAATGTTGCACCCGAGTACCAGGGGAGGAAAACTGAGACATATTTGAACACGTCTCCCGTTCACATGGTTGATCATACTCTGGGTTCCACATGCATATTTTAGCTGAAGGAAGAATACCTTAAACTTGGAGAGTTGAGACCTGTGTAATGGGTACCATGCAATATAACTTCAAAGGGTCTTCATTTGCTCACCGAACCTCTCCAATCCTATCACTGCTGTGTTTATTCCCCTGTACACACGCTTGATTCTCTTTTGGAGACATAGCAATCCATAGGTTTTAAGATACTTACTAGTCAGGTACATTCTTAGGGGTTTAATATGGGGTTTTGAGTCCATTTCGTTGAGCAAGGAGTAGCTCTTGTCTATTCCATATTTGGCTTAAGGAACTTTATCTGTGCTCATTTCAATCTCTGGTTTTATGCAGCACCCCAACTCACCTTTACCCTTAAGCAAGCATAAGTTGGTTTTCTAAATTTGAGACCCTGTTCTGTTCTGTAATTCAGTTCCTGGGTAGCCAAGTTTACATTCCGTGTATTACTGATATCTTATGATGTTTCTTTTTCTGTGTGACTTATTTCAGTTTGAGTCATCATACCTGAATCCACTCATTGTGATGCTAAGGGCCTGATGACATAGAATTCATTGCTGAGTGATATTGCTTTGTAAGTAAATACCACAACTTCTTTATCCATTTTTCACTTTCTGCGATGTTGAACTTGTACTGTAAACGAGGTTCTTGTAAACAGAGGCGTCCCAAACTTTGGGGTGGCTGTGTCTTTTTGATTTTAATTTCCCTAAGCTATATGACCATAAGTGGCAGTGCCCTAGGCTCTGTTGCTTTGTTTTTTAGATGTTTCAGGAAACACCATACACTTCTCCCGAGTGGTTGTTGGCAATTTACATCCCGCCCATCAGCATAACAAGGCTCCCAGTTCTCCATGGCCTGTCCTGCCTTTCTGGATTTTACACTTTTTTCAGATGGCCCTTTTGACCGGGGGGAAGTGAGACTTCATTGTAGTGCAGATTTCCTTTGCAAGCTTGCTTGGTTGGCCAAAAAGGGCGTATGCGTTTTTTCCTGAATATATTCAGGAAAAAACGCATACGCCCTTTTTGGCCAAGTGCATCATTGTGGACGTTCTGCCTCTTTTCCTATGCTTTCAATGCAATTCCAGTCTACCTCCTGAAATCGGTTTCCTGCAATTCTGCCCCGCTTTCAAGTCCTCTTGGCAGCCTTACTTCAGTCTATTTTTGGACGATAGCTGTCATTTATAACTCTGCAGGTTTGTGAATTACAGTGCCCCTGAGCTCCTTTCTTCAACTCGCTTTCTTGTGACCTGGCCGCAACACCGCAGGATGGCTTCAGCCCCTAATCTGGTTCCGGTACGGCACGCTGAGCCTTTGGTTATTTCCTCTTCCTGGTGGGAAATGAGAGTTAAATTTGCCCGTCCAGACACCTCCAGCTAGCCTCTCATTGGTTCTCGCTATTCCTGTTCATCTTCCGCAGAAATTGCAAACTGGGCCAAACAGGAGGTTAAAGGCGCTGACTCTCCAAGTGGGGAGAGTGTTAGTAAAGCGTCTGGAATGTTGCACCTGAGTACCAGGGGAGGAAAACTGAGACATATTTGAACACGTCTCCCGTTCACATGGTTGATCATACTCTGGGTTCCACATGCATATTTTAGCTGAAGGAAGAATACCTTAAACCTGGAGAGTTGAGACCCGTGGAATGGGTACCATGCAATATAACTTCAAAGGGTCTTCATTTGCTCACCGAACCTCTCCAATCCTATCACTGCTGTGTTTATTCCCCTGTACACACGCTTGATTCTCTTTTGGAGACATAGCAATCCATAGGTTTTAAGATACTTACTAGTCAGGTACATTCTTAGGCGTTTAATATGCGGTGTTGAGTCCATTTCGTTGAGCAAGGAGTAGCTCTTGTCTATTCCATATTTGACTTAAGGAACTTTATCTGTGCTCATTTTAATCTCTGGTTTTATGCAGCACCCCAACTCACCTTTACCCTTAAGCAAGCATAAGTTGGTTTTCTAAATTTGAGTCCCTGTTCTGTTCTGTAATTCAGTTCCTGTGTAGCCAAGTTTACATTCCGTGTATTACTGATATCTTATGATGTTTCTTTTTCTGTGTGACTTACTTCAGTTAGAATCATCATACCTGAATCCACTCATTGTGCTGCTAAGGGCCTGATGACACAGATTTCATTGCTGAGTGATATTGCTTTGTAAGTAAATACCACAACTTCTTTATCCATTTTTCACTTTCTGCGATGTTGAACTTGTACTGTAAACGAGGTTCTTGTAAACAGAGCCGTTCCAAACTTTGGGGTGGCTGTGTCTTTTTGATTTTAATTTCCCTAAGCTATAGGACCATAAGTGGAAGTGCCCTAGGTTCTGTTGCTTTGTTTTTTAGATGTTTCAGGAAACACCATACACTTCTCCCGAGTGGTTGTTGGCAATTTACATCCCGCCCATCAGCATAACAAGGCTCCCAGTTCTCCATGGCCTGTCCTGCCTTTCTGGATTTTACACTTTTTTCAGATGGCCCTTTTGACCGGGGGGAAGTGAGATTTCATTGTAGTGCAGATTTCCTTTGCAAGCTTGCTTGGTTGGCCAAAAAGGGCGTATGCGTTTTTTCCTGAATATATTCAGGAAAAAACGCATACGCCCTTTTTGGCCAAGTGCATCATTGTGGACGTTCTGCCTCTTTTCCTATGCTTTCAATGCAATTCCAGTCTACCTCCTGAAATCGGTTTCCTGCAATTCTGCCCCGCTTTCAAGTCCTCTTGGCAGCCTTACTTCAGTCTATTTTTGGACGATAGCTGTCATTTATAACTCTGCAGGTTTGTGAATTACAGTGCCCCTGAGCTCCTTTCTTCAACTCGCTTTCTTGTGACCTGGCCGCAACACCGCAGGATGACTTCAGGCCCTAATTGGTTCCGGCACGGCATGCTGAGCCTTTGGTTATTTCCTCTTCCTGGTGGGAAATGAGAGTTAAATTTGCCCGTCCAGACACCTCCAGCTAGCCTCTCATTGGTTCTCGCTATTCCTGTTCATCTTCCGCAGAAATTGCAAACTGGGCCAAACAGGAGGTTAAAGGCGCTGACTCTCCAAGTGGGGAGAGTGTTAGTAAAGCGTCTGGAATGTTGCACCCGAGTACCAGCGGAGGAAAACTGAGACATATTTGAACACGTCTCCCGTTCACATGGTTGATCATACTTGGGTTCCACATGCATGTTTTAGCTGAAGGAAGAATACCTTAAACCTGGAGAGTTGAGACCCGTGGAATGGGTACCATGCAATATGACTTCAAAGGGTCTTCATTTGCTCACCGAACCTCTCCAATCCTATCACTGCTGCGTTTATGCCCCTGTACACACGCTTGATTCTCTTTTGGAGACATAGCAATCCATAGGTTTTAAGATACTTACTAGTCAGGTACATTCTTAGGGGTTTAATATGGGGTGTTGAGTCCATTTCGTTGAGCAAGGAGTAGCTCTTGTCTATTCCATATTTGGCTTAAGGAACTTTATCTGTGCTCATTTCAATCTCTGGTTTTGTGCAGCACCCCAACTCACCTTTACCCTTAAGCAAGCATAAGTTGGTTTTCTAAATTTGAGACCCTGTTCTGTTCTGTAATTCAGTTCCTGTGTAGGCAAGTTTACATTCCGTGTATTAGTGATATCTTATGATGTTTCTTTTTCTGTGTGACTTATTTCAGTTAGAATCATCATACCTGAATCCAGTCATTGCGATGCTAAGGGCCTGATGACATAGATTTCATTGCTGAGTGATATTGCTTTGTAAGTGAATACCACAACTTCTTTATCCATTTTTCACTTTCTGCGATGTTGAACTTGTACTGTAAACGAGGTTCTTGTAAACAGAGCCGTTCCAAACTTTGGGGTGGCTGTGTCTTTTTGATTTTAATTTCCCTAAGCTATAGGACCATAAGTGGAAGTGCCCTAGGCTCTGTTGCTTTGTTTTTTAGATGTTTCAGGAAACACCATACACTTCTCCCAAGTGTCTGTTGGCAATTTACGTCCCGCCCATCAGCATAACAAGGCTCCCAGTTCTCCATGGCCTGTCCTGCCTTTCTGGATTTTACACTTTTTTCAGATGGCCCTTTTGACCGGGGGGAAGTGAGACTTCATTGTAGTGCAGATTTCCTTTGCAAGCTTGCTTGGTTGGCCAAAAAGGGCGTATGCGTTTTTTCCTGAATATATTCAGGAAAAAACGCATACGCCCTTTTTGGCCAAGTGCATCATTGTGGACGTTCTGCCTCTTTTCCTATGCTTTCAATGCAATTCCAGTCTACCTCCTGAAATCGGTTTCCTGCAATTCTGCCCCGCTTTCAAGTCCTCTTGGCAGCCTTACTTCAGTCTATTTTTGGACGATAGCTGTCATTTATAACTCTGCAGGTTTGTGAATTACAGTGCCCCTGAGCTCCTTTCTTCAACTCGCTTTCTTGTGACCTGGCCGCAACACCGCAGGATGGCTTCAGGCCCTAATCTGGTTCCAGCCCGGCACGCTGAGCCTTTGGTTATTTCCTCTTCCTGGTGGGAAATGAGAGTTAAATTTGCCCGTCCAGACACCTCCAGCTAGCCTCTCATTGGTTCTCGCTATTCCTGTTCATATTCCGCAGAAATTGCAAACTGGGCCAAACAGGAGGTTAAAGGCGCTGACTCTCCAAGTGGGGAGAGTGTTAGTAAAGCGTCTGGAATGTTGCACCCGAGTACCAGGGGAGGAAAACTGAGACATATTTGAACACGTCTCCCGTTCACATGGTTGATCATACTCTGGGTTCCACATGCATATTTTAGCTGAAGGAAGAATACCTTAAACTTGGAGAGTTGAGACCTGTGTAATGGGTACCATGCAATATAACTTCAAAGGGTCTTCATTTGCTCACCGAACCTCTCCAATCCTATCACTGCTGTGTTTATTCCCCTGTACACACGCTTGATTCTCTTTTGGAGACATAGCAATCCATAGGTTTTAAGATACTTACTAGTCAGGTACATTCTTAGGGGTTTAATATGGGGTTTTGAGTCCATTTCGTTGAGCAAGGAGTAGCTCTTGTCTATTCCATATTTGGCTTAAGGAACTTTATCTGTGCTCATTTCAATCTCTGGTTTTATGCAGCACCCCAACTCACCTTTACCCTTAAGCAAGCATAAGTTGGTTTTCTAAATTTGAGACCCTGTTCTGTTCTGTAATTCAGTTCCTGGGTAGCCAAGTTTACATTCCGTGTATTACTGATATCTTATGATGTTTATTTTTCTGTGTGACTTATTTCAGTTTGAGTCATCATACCTGAATCCACTCATTGTGATGCTAAGGGCCTGATGACATAGAATTCATTGCTGAGTGATATTGCTTTGTAAGTAAATACCACAACTTCTTTATCCATTTTTCACTTTCTGCGATGTTGAACTTGTACTGTAAACGAGGTTCTTGTAAACAGAGGCGTCCCAAACTTTGGGGTGGCTGTGTCTTTTTGATTTTAATTTCCCTAAGCTATATGACCATAAGTGGCAGTGCCCTAGGCTCTGTTGCTTTGTTTTTTAGATGTTTCAGGAAACACCATACACTTCTCCCGAGTGGTTGTTGGCAATTTACATCCCGCCCATCAGCATAACAAGGCTCCCAGTTCTCCATGGCCTGTCCTGCCTTTCTGGATTTTACACTTTTTTCAGATGGCCCTTTTGACCGGGGGGAAGTGAGACTTCATTGTAGTGCAGATTTCCTTTGCAAGCTTGCTTGGTTGGCCAAAAAGGGCGTATGCGTTTTTTCCTGAATATATTCAGGAAAAAACGCATACGCCCTTTTTGGCCAAGTGCATCATTGTGGACGTTCTGCCTCTTTTCCTATGCTTTCAATGCAATTCCAGTCTACCTCCTGAAATTGGTTTCCTGCAATTCTGCCCCGCTTTCAAGTCCTCTTGGCAGCCTTACTTCAGTCTATTTTTGGACGATAGCTGTCATTTATAACTCTGCAGGTTTGTGAATTACAGTGCCCCTGAGCTCCTTTCTTCAACTCGCTTTCTTGTGACCTGGCCGCAACACCGCAGGATGGCTTCAGCCCCTAATCTGGTTCCGGTACGGCACGCTGAGCCTTTGGTTATTTCCTCTTCCTGGTGGGAAATGAGAGTTAAATTTGCCCGTCCAGACACCTCCAGCTAGCCTCTCATTGGTTCTCGCTATTCCTGTTCATCTTCCGCAGAAATTGCAAACTGGGCCAAACAGGAGGTTAAAGGCGCTGACTCTCCAAGTGGGGAGAGTGTTAGTAAAGCGTCTGGAATGTTGCACCTGAGTACCAGGGGAGGAAAACTGAGACATATTTGAACACGTCTCCCGTTCACATGGTTGATCATACTCTGGGTTCCACATGCATATTTTAGCTGAAGGAAGAATACCTTAAACCTGGAGAGTTGAGACCCGTGGAATGGGTACCATACAATATAACTTCAAAGGGTCTTCATTTGCTCACCGAACCTCTCCAATCCTATCACTGCTGTGTTTATTCCCCTGTACACACGCTTGATTCTCTTTTGGAGACATAGCAATCCATAGGTTTTAAGATACTTACTAGTCAGGTACATTCTTAGGGGTTTAATATGGGATTTTGAGTCCATTTCGTTGAGCAAGGAGTAGCTCTTGTCTATTCCATATTTGGCTTAAGGAACTTTATCTGTGCTCATTTCAATCTCTGGTTTTATGCAGCACCCCAACTCACCTTTACCCTTAAGCAAGCATAAGTTGGTTTTCTAAATTTGAGACCCTGTTCTGTTCTGTAATTCAGTTCCTGGGTAGCCAAGTTTACATTCCGTGTATTACTGATATCTTATGATGTTTCTTTTTCTGTGTGACTTATTTCAGTTAGAATCATCATACCTGAATCCACTCATTGTGATGCTAAGGGCCTGATGACATAGAATTCATTGCTGAGTGATATTGCTTTGTAAGTAAATACCACAACTTCTTTATCCATTTTTCACTTTCTGCGATGTTGAACTTGTACTGTAAACGAGGTTCTTGTAAACAGAGGCGTCCCAAACTTTGGGGTGGCTGTGTCTTTTTGATTTTAATTTCCCTAAGCTATAGGACCATAAGTGGCAGTGCCCTAGGCTCTGTTGCTTTGTTTTTTAGATGTTTCAGGAAACACCATACACTTCTCCCGAGTGGTTGTTGGCAATTTACATCCCGCCCATCAGCATAACAAGGCTCCCAGTTCTCCATGGCCTGTCCTGCCTTTCTGGATTTTACACTTTTTTCAGATGGCCCTTTTGACCGGGGGGAAGTGAGACTTCATTGTAGTGCAGATTTCCTTTGCAAGCTTGCTTGGTTGGCCAAAAAGGGCGTATGCGTTTTTTCCTGAATATATTCAGGAAAAAACGCATACGCCCTTTTTGGCCAAGTGCATCATTGTGGACGTTCTGCCTCTTTTCCTATGCTTTCAATGCAATTCCAGTGTACCTCCTGAAATCGGTTTCCTGCAATTCTGCCCCGCTTTCAAGTCCTCTTGGCAGCCTTACTTCAGTCTATTTTTGGACGATAGCTGTCATTTATAACTCTGCAGGTTTGTGAATTACAGTGCCCCTGAGCTCCTTTCTTCAACTCGCTTTCTTGTGACCTGGCCGCAACACCGCAGGATGGCTTCAGGCCCTAATCTGGTTCTGGCACGGCA
This sequence comes from Delphinus delphis, assembly GCF_949987515.2. NCBI lineage: Eukaryota > Metazoa > Chordata > Mammalia > Artiodactyla > Delphinidae > Delphinus > Delphinus delphis. Next base: position 402,528 of record NW_027192796.1, on the reverse strand, counting down.
CGCTGAGCCTTTGGTTATTTCCTCTTCCTGGTGGGAAATGAGAGTTAAATTTGCCTGTCCAGACACCTCCAGCTAGTCTCTCATTGGTTCTCGCTATTCCTGTTCATCTTCCGCAGAAATTGCAAACTGGGCCAAACAGGAGGTTAAAGGGACTGACTCTCCAAGTCGGGAGAGTGTTAGTAAAGCGTCTGGAATGTTGCACCCGAGTACCAGGGTACGAAAACTGAGACATATTTGAACACGTCTCCCGATCACATGGTTGATCATACTCTAGGTTCCACATGCATGTTTTAGCTGAAGGAAGAATACCTTAAACCTGGGTAGTTGAAACCCGTGGAATGGGTACCATGCAATATGACTTCAAAGGGTCTTCATTTGCTCACCGAACCTCTCCAATCCTATCACTGCTGCGTTTATGCCCCTGTACACATGCTTGATTCTCTTTTGGAGACATAGCAATCCATAGGTTTTAAGATATTTACAAGTCAGGTACATTCTTAGGCGTTTAATATGCGGTGTTGAGTCCATTTCGTTGAGCAAGGAGTAGCTCTTGTCTATTCCATATTTGGCTTAAGGAACTTTATCTGTGCTCATTTCAATCTCTGGTTTTATGCAGCACCCCAACTCACCTTTACCCTTAAGCAAGCATAAGTTGGTTTTCTAAATTTGAGTCCCTGTTCTGTTCTGTAATTCAGTTCCTGTGTAGCCAAGTTTACATTCCGTGTATTACTGATATCTTATGATGTTTCTTTTTCTGTGTGACTTACTTCAGTTAGAATCATCATACCTGAATGCACTCATTGTGCTGCTACGGGCCTGATGACACAGATTTCATTGCTGAGTGATATTGCTTTGTAAGTAAATACCACAACTTCTTTATCCATTTTTCACTTTCTGCGATGTTGAACTTGTACTGTAAACGAGGTTCTTGTAAACAGAGCCATTCCAAACATTGGGGTGGCTGTGTCTTTTTGATTTTAATTTCCCTAAGCTATAGGACCATAAGTGGAAGTGCCCTAGGTTCTGTTGCTTTGTTTTTTAGATGTTTCAGGAAACACCATACACTTCTCCCAAGTGGTTGTTGGCAATTTACATCCCGCCCATCAGCATAACAAGGCTCCCAGTTCTCCATGGCCTGTCCTGCCTTTCTGGATTTTACACTTTTTTCAGATGGCCCTTTTGACCGGGGGGAAGTGAGACTTCATTGTAGTGCAGATTTCCTTTGCAAGCTTGCTTGGTTGGCCAAAAAGGGCGTATGCGTTTTTTCCTGAATATATTCAGGAAAAAACGCATACGCCCTTTTTGGCCAAGTGCATCATTGTGGACGTTCTGCCTCTTTTCCTATGCTTTCAATGCAATTCCAGTCTACCTCCTGAAATCGGTTTCCTGCAATTCTGCCCCGCTTTCAAGTCCTCTTGGCAGCCTTACTTCAGTCTATTTTTGGATGATAGCTGTCATTTATAACTCTGCAGGTTTGTGAATTACAGTGCCCCTGAGCTCCTTTGTTCAACTCGCTTTCTTTTGAGCTGGCCGCAACACCGCAGGATGGCTTCAGGCCCTAATCTGGTTCCGGTACGGCACGCTGAGCCTTTGGTTATTTCCTCTTCCTGGTGGGAAATGAGAGTTAAATTTGCCCGTCCAGACACCTCCAGCTAGCCTCTCATTGGTTCTCGCTATTCCTGTTCATCTTCCGCAGAAATTGCAAACTGGGCCAAACAGGAGGTTAAAGGCGCTGACTCTCCAAGTGGGGAGAGTGTTAGTAAAGCGTCTGGAATGTTGCACCCGAGTACCAGGGGAGGAAAACTGAGACATATTTGAACACGTCTCCCGTTCACATGGTTGATCATACTTGGGTTCCACATGCATGTTTTAGCTGAAGGAAGAATACCTTAAACCTGGAGAGTTGAGACCCGTGTAATGGGTACCATGCAATATGACTTCAAAGGGTCTTCATTTGCTCACCGAACCTCTCCAATCCTATCACTGCTGCGTTTATTCCCCTGTACACACGCTTGATTCTCTTTCGGAGACATAGCAATCCATAGGTTTTAAGATACTTACTAGTCAGGTACATTCTTAGGCGTTTAATATGCGGTGTTGAGTCCATTTCGTTGAGCAAGGAGTAGCTCTTGTCTATTCCATATTTGGCTTAAGGAACTTTATCTGTGCTCATTTCAATCTCTGGTTTTATGCAGCACCCCAACTCACCTTTCCCCTTAAGCAGGCATAAGTTGGTTTTCTAAATTTGAGACCCTGTTCTGTTCTGTAATTCAGTTCCTGTGTAGCCAAGTTTACATTCCGTGTATTACTGATATCTTATGATGTTTCTTTTCTGTGTGACTTATTTCAGTTAGAATCATCATACCTGAATCCACTCATTGTGCTGCTACGGGCCTGATGACACAGATTTCATTGCTGAGTGATATTGCTTTGTAAGTAAATACCACAACTTCTTTATAAATTTTTCACTTTCTGCGATGTTGAACTTGTACTGTAAACGAGGTTCTTGTAAACAGAGCCCTTCCAAACTTTGGGGTGGCTGTGTCTTTTTGATTTTAATTTCCCTAAGCTATAGGACCATAAGTGGCAGTGTCCTAGGCTCTGTTGCTTTGTTTTTTAGATGTTTCAGGAAACACCATACACTTCTCCCGAGTGTCTGTTGGCAATTTACATCCCGCCCATCAGCATAACAAGGCTCCCAGTTCTCCATGGCCTGTCCTGCCTTTCTGGATTTTACACTTTTTTCAGATGGCCCTTTTGACCGGGGGGAAGTGAGACTTCATTGTAGTGCAGATTTCCTTTGCAAGCTTGCTTGGTTGGCCAAAAAGGGCGTATGCGTTTTTTCCTGAATATATTCAGGAAAAAACGCATACGCCCTTTTTGGCCAAGTGCATCATTGTGGACGTTCTGCCTCTTTTCCTATGCTTTCAATGCAATTCCAGTCTACCTCCTGAAATCGGTTTCCTGCAATTCTGCCCCGCTTTCAAGTCCTCTTGGCAGCCTTACTTCAGTCTATTTTTGGACGATAGCTGTCACTTATAACTCTGCAGGTTTGTGAATTACAGTGCCCCTGAGCTCCTTTCTTCAACTCGCTTTCTTGTGACCTGGCCGCAACACCGCAGGATGGCTTCAGGCCCTAATCTGGTTCCGGCACGGCACGCTGAGCCTTTGGTTAATTCCTCTTCCTGGTGGGAAATGAGAGTTAAATTTGCCCGTCCAGACACCTCCAGCTAGTCTCTCATTGGTTCTCGCTATTCCTGTTCATCTTCCGCAGAAATTGCAAACTGGGCCAAACAGGAGGTTAAAGGGACTGACTCTCCAAGTGGGGAGAGTGTTAGTAAAGCGTCTGGAATGTTGCACCCGAGTACCAGGGGAGGAAAACTGAGACATATTTGAACACGTCTCCCGTTCACATGGTTGATCATACTCTGGGTTCCACATGCATGTTTTAGCTGAAGGAAGAATACCTTAAACCTGGAGAGTTGAGACCCGTGTAATGGGTACCATGCAATATGACTTCAAAGGGTCTTCATTTGCTCACCGAACCTCTCCAATCCTATCACTGCTGCGTTTATTCCCCTGTACACACGCTTGATTCTCTTTTGGAGACATAGCAATCCATAGGTTTTAAGATACTTACTAGTCAGGTACATACTTAGGTGTTTAATATGGGGTGTTGAGTCCATTTCGTTGAGCAAGGAGTAGCTCTTGTCTATTCCATATTTGGCTTAAGGAACTTTATCTGTGCTCATTTCAATCTCTGGTTTTATGCAGCACCCCAACTCACCTTTCCCCTTAAGCAAGCATAAGTTGGTTTTCTAAATTTGAGTCCCTGTTCTGTTCTGTAATTCAGTTCCTGTGTAGCCAAGTTTACATTCCGTGTATTACTGATATCTTATGATGTTTCTTTTTCTGTGTGACTTACTTCAGTTAGAATCATCATACCTGAATCCACTCATTGGGCTGCTACGGGCCTGATGACACAGATTTCATTGCTGAGTGATATTGCTTTGTAAGTAAATACCACAACTTCTTTATCCATTTTTCACTTTCTGCGATGTTGAACTTGTACTGTAAACGAGGTTCTTGTAAACAGAGCCGTTCCAAACTTTGGGGTGGCTGTGTCTTTTTGATTTTAATTTCCCTAAGCTCTAGGACCATAAGTGGAAGTGCCCTAGGCTCTGTTGCTTTGTTTTTTAGATGTTTCAGGAAACACCATACACTTCTCCCGAGTGGTTGTTGGCAATTTACATCCCGCCCATCAGCATAACAAGGCTCCCAGTTCTCCATGGCCTGTCCTGCCTTTCTGGATTTTACACTTTTTTCAGATGGCCCTTTTGACCGGGGGGAAGTGAGACTTCATTGTAGTGCAGATTTCCTTTGCAAGCTTGCTTGGTTGGCCAAAAAGGGCGTATGCGTTGTTTCCTGAATATATTCAGGAAAAAACGCATACGCCCTTTTTGGCCAAGTGCATCATTGTGGACGTTCTGCCTCTTTTCCTATGCTTTCAATGCAATTCCAGTCTACCTCCTGAAATCGGTTTCCTGCAATTCTGCCCCGCTTTCAAGTCCTCTTGGCAGCCTTACTTCAGTCTATTTTTGGACGATAGCTGTCATTTATAACTCTGCAGGTTTGTGAATTACAGTGCCCCTGAGCTCCTTTGTTCAACTCGCTTTCTTTTGAGCTGGCCGCAACACCGCAGGATGGCTTCAGGCCCTAATCTGGTTCCGGTACGGCACGCTGAGCCTTTGGTTATTTCCTCTTCCTGGTGGGAAATGAGAGTTAAATTTGCCCGTCCAGACACCTCCAGGTAGCCTCTCATTGGTTCTCGCTATTCCTGTTCATCTTCCGCAGAAATTGCAAACTGGGCCAAACAGGAGGTTAAAGGCGCTGACTCTCCAAGTGGGGAGAGTGTTAGTAAAGCGTCTGGAATGTTGCACCCGAGTACCAGGGGAGGAAAACTGAGACATATTTGAACACGTCTCCCGTTCACATGGTTGATCATACTTGGGATCCACATGCATGTTTTAGCTGAAGGAAGAATACCTTAAACCTGGAGAGTTGAGACCCGTGTAATGGGTACCATGCAATATGACTTCAAAGGGTCTTCATTTGCTCAACGAACCTCTCCAATCCTATCACTGCTGCGTTTATGCCCCTGTACACACGCTTGATTCTCTTTTGGGGACATAACAATCCATAGGTTTTAAGATACTTACTAGTCAGGTGCATTCTTAGGCGTTTAATATGGGGTGTTGAGTCCATTTCGTTGAGCAAGGAGTAGCTCTTGTGTATTCCATATTTGGCTTAAGGAACTTTATCTGTGCTCATTTCAATCTCTGGTTTTATGCAGCACCCCAACTCACCTTTCCCCTTAAGCAAGCATAAGTTGGTTTTCTAAATTTGAGACCCTGTTCTGTTCTGTAATTCAGTTCCTGTGTAGCCAAGTTTACATTCCGTGTATTACTGATATCTTATGATGTTTCTTTTCTGTGTGACTTACTTCAGTTAGAATCATCATACCTGAATCCACTCATTTTGCTGCTAAGGGCCTGATGACACAGATTTCATTGCTGAGTGATATTGCTTTGTAAGTAAATACCACAACTTCTTTATCCATTTTTCACTTTCTGCAATGTTGAACTTGTACTGTAAACGAGGTTCTTGTAAACAGAGCCGTTCCAAACTTTGGGGTGGCTGTGTCTTTTTGATTTTAATTTCCCTAAGCTATAGGACCATAAGTGGAAGTGCCCTAGGTTCTGTTGCTTTGTTTTTTAGATGTTTCAGGAAACACCATACACTTCTCCCGAGTGTCTGTTGGCAATTTACATCCCGCCCATCAGCATAACAAGGCTCCCAGTTCTCCATGGCCTGTCCTGCCTTTCTGGATTTTACACTTTTTTCAGATGGCCCTTTTGACCGGGGGGAAGTGAGACTTCATTGTAGTGCAGATTTCCTTTGCAAGCTTGCTTGGTTGGCCAAAAAGGGCGTATGCGTTTTTTCCTGAATATATTCAGGAAAAAACGCATACGCCCTTTTTGGCCAAGTGCATCATTGTGGACGTTCTGCCTCTTTTCCTATGCTTTCAATGCAATTCCAGTCTACCTCCTGAAATCGGTTTCCTGCAATTCTGCCCCGCTTTCAAGTCCTCTTGGCAGCCTTACTTCAGTCTATTTTTGGACGATAGCTGTCATTTATAACTCTGCAGGTTTGTGAATTACAGTGCCCCTGAGCTCCTTTCTTCAACTCGCTTTCTTTTGAGCTGGCCGCAACACCGGAGGATGGCTTCAGGCCCTAATCTGGTTCCGGCACGGCACGCTGAGCCTTTGGTGAATTCCTCTTCCTGGTGGGAAATGAGAGTTAAATTTGCCCGTCCAGACACCTCCAGCTAGCCTCTCATTGGTTCTCGCTATTCCTGTTCATCTTCCGCAGAAATTGCAAACTGGGCCAAACAGGAGGTTAAACGGACTGACTCTCCAAGTCGGGAGAGTGTTAGTAAAGCGTCTGGAATGTTGCACCCGAGTACCAGGGTATGAAAACTGAGACATATTTGAACACATTTCCCGATCACATGGTTGATCATACTCTAGGTTCCACATGCATGTTTTAGCTGAAGGAAGAATACGTTAAACCTGGAGAGTTGAGACCCGTGTAATGGGTACCATGCAATATGACTTCAAAGGGTCTTCATTTGCGCACCGAACCTCTCCAATCCTATCACTGCTGCGTTTATGCCCCTGTACACACGCTTGATTCTCTTTTGGAGACATAGCAATCCATAGGTTTTAAGATACTTACCAGTCAGGTACATTCTTAGGCGTTTAATATGGGGTGTTGAGTCCATTTCGTTGAGCAAGGAGTAGCTCTTGTCTATTCCATATTTGGCTTAAGGAACTTTATCTGTGCTCATTTCAATCTCTGGTTTTATGCAGCACCCCAACTCACCTTTCCCCTTAAGCAAGCATAAGTTGGTTTTCTAAATTTGAGACACTGTTCTGTTTTGGAATTCAGTTCCTGTGTAGCCAAGTTTACATTCCGTGTATTAGTGATATCTTATGATGTTTCTTTTTCTGTGTGACTTATTTCAGTTAGAATCATCGTACCTGAATCCACTCATTGTGCTGCTAAGGGCCTGATGACAGAGATTTCATTGCTGAGTGATATTGTTTTGTAAGTAAATACCACAAGTTCTTTATCCATTTTTCACTTTCTGCGATGTTGTACTTGTACTGTAAACGAGGTTCTTGTAAACAGAGCCGTTCCAAACTTTTGGGTGGCTGTGTCTTTTTGATTTTAATTTCCCTAAGCTATAGGACCATAAGTGGCAGTGCCCTAGGCTCTGTTGCTTTGTTTTTTAGATGTTTCAGGAAACACCATACACTTCTCCCAAGTGTCTGTTGGCAATTTACATCCCGCCCATCAGCATAACAAGGCACCCAGTTCTCCATGGCCTGTCCTGCCTTTCTGGATTTTACACTTTTTTCAGATGGCCCTTTTGACCGGGGGGAAGTGAGACTTCATTGTAGTGCAGATTTCCTTTGCAAGCTTGCTTGGTTGGCCATAAAGGGCGTATGCGTTTTTTCCTGAATATATTCAGGAAAAAACGCATACGCCCTTTTTGGCCAAGTGCATCATTGTGGACGTTCTGCCTCTTTTCCTATGCTTTCAATGCAATTCCAGTCTACCTCCTGAAATCGGTTTCCTGCAATTCTGCCCCGCTTTCAAGTCCTCTTGGCAGCCTTACTTCAGTCTATTTTTGGACGATAGCTGTCATTTATAACTCTGCAGGTTTGTGAATTACAGTGCCCCTGAGCTCCTTTCTTCAACTCGCTTTCTTGTGACCTGGCCGCAACACCGCAGGATGGCTTCAGGCCCTAATCTGGTTCCGGCACGGCACGCTGAGCCTTTGGTTATTTCCTCTTCCTGGTGGGAAATGAGAGTTAAATTTGCCCGTCCAGACACCTCCAGCTAGTCTCTCATTGGTTCTCGCTATTCCTGTTCATCTTCCGCAGAAATTGCAAACTGGGCCAAACAGGAGGTTAAAGGCGCTGACTCTCCAAGTGGGGAGAGTGTTAGTAAAGCGTCTGGAATGTTGCACACGAGTACCAGGGGAGGAAAACTGAGACATATTTGAACACGTCTCCCGTTCACATGGTTGATCATACTTGGGTTCCACATGCATGTTTTAGCTGAAGGAAGAATACCTTAAACCTGGGGAGTTGAAACCCGTGGAATGGGTACCATGCAATATGACTTCAAAGGGTCTTCATTTGCTCACCGAACCTCACCAATCCTATCACTGCTGCGTTTATGCCCCTGTACACATGCTTGATTCTCTTTCGGAGACATAGCAATCCATAGGTTTTAAGATACTTACAAGTCAGGTACATTCTTAGGCGTTTAATATGCGGTGTTGAGTCCATTTCGTTGAGCAAGGAGTAGCTCTTGTCTATTCCATATTTGGCTTAAGGAACTTTATCTGTGCTCATTTCAATCTCTGGTTTTATGCAGCACCCCAACTCACCTTTACCCTTAAGCAAGCATAAGTTGTTTTTCTAAATTTGAGACCCTGTTCTGTTCTGTAATTCAGTTCCTGTGTAGCCAAGTTTCCATTCCGTGTATTACTGATATCTTATGATGTTTCTTTTTCTGTGTGACTTATTTCAGTTAGAATCATCATACCTGAATCCACTCATTGCGATGCTAAGGGCCTGATGACATAGATTTCATTGCTGAGTGATATTGCTTTGTAAGTGAATACCACAACTTCTTTATCCATTTTTCACTTTCTGCGATGTTGAACTTGTACTGTAAACGAGGTTCTTGTAAACAGAGCCGTTCCAAACTTTGGGGTGGCTGTGTCTTTTTGATTTTAATTTCCCTAAGCTATAGGACCATAAGTGGAAGTGCCCTAGGCTCTGTTGCTTTGTTTTTTAGATGTTTCAGGAAACACCATACACTTCTCCCGAGTGGTTGTTGGCAATTTACATCCCGCCCATCAGCATAACAAGGCTCCCAGTTCTCCATGGCCTGTCCTGCCTTTCTGGATTTTACACTTTTTTCAGATGGCCCTTTTGACCGGGGGGAAGTGAGACTTCATTGTAGTGCAGATTTCCTTTGCAAGCTTGCTTGGTTGGCCAAAAAGGGCGTATGCGTTTTTTCCTGAATATATTCAGGAAAAAACGCATACGCCCTTTTTGGCCAAGTGCATCATTGTGGACGTTCTGCCTCTTTTCCTATGCTTGCAATGCAATTCCAGTCTACCTCCTGAAATCGGTTTCCTGCAATTCTGCCCCGCTTTCAAGTCCTCTTGGCAGCATTACTTCAGTCTATTTTTGGACGATAGCTGTCATTTATAACTCTGCAGGTTTGTGAATTACAGTGCCGCTGAGCTCCTTTCTTCAACTCGCTTTCTTGTGACCTGGCCGCAACACCGCAGGATGGCTTCAGGCCCTAATCTGGTTCCGGTACGGCACGCTCAGCCTTTGGTTAATTCCTCTTCCTGGTGGGAAATGAGAGTTAAATTTGCCCGTCCAGACACCTCCAGCTAGCCTCTCATTGGTTCTCGCTATTCCTGTTCATCTTCCGCAGAAATTGCAAACTGGGCCTAACAGGAGGTTAAAGGCGCTGACTCTCCAAGTGGGGAGAGTGTTAGTAAAGCGTCTGGAATGTTGCACCCGAGTACCAGGGGAGGAAAACTGAGACATATTTGAACACGTCTCCCGATCACATGGTTGATCATACTCTAGGTTCCACATGCATGTTTTAGCTGAAGGAAGAATACCTTAAACCTGGAGAGTTGAGACCCGTGTAATGGGTACCATGCAATATGACTTCAAAGGGTCTTCATTTGCTCACCGAACCTCTCCAATCCTATCACTGCTGCGTTTATGCCCCTGTACACATGCTTGATTCTCTTTTGGAGACATAGCAATCCATAGGTTTTACGATACTTACTAGTCAGGTACATTCTTAGGCGTTTAATATGCGGTGTTGAGTCCATTTCGTTGAGCAAGGAGTAGCTCTTGTTTATTCCATATTTGACTTAAGGAACTTTATCTGTGCTCATTTCAATCTCTGGTTTTATGCAGCACCCCAACTCACCTTTACCCTTAAGCAAGCATAAGTTGGTTTTCTAAATTTGAGACCCTGTTCTGTTCTGTAATTCAGTTCCTGTGTAGCCAAGTTTACATTCCGTGTATTACTGATATCTTATGATGTTTCTTTTTCTGTGTGACTTATTTCAGTTAGAATCATCATACCTGAATCCACTCATTGTGATGCTAAGGGCCTGATGACATAGATTTCATTGCTGAGTGATATTGCTTTGTAAGTAAATACCACAACTTCTTTATCCATTTTTCACTTTCTGCGATGTTGAACTTGTACTGTAAACGAGGTTCTTGTAAACAGAGGCGTCCCAAACTTTGGGGTGGCTGTGTCTTTTTGATTTTAATTTCCCTAAGCTATAGGACCATAAGCGGCAGTGCCCTAGGCTCTGTTGTTTTGTTTTTTAGATGTTTCAGGAAACACCATACACTTCTCCCGAGTGTCTGTTGGCAATTTACATCCCGCCCATCAGCATAACAAGGCTCCCAGTTCTCCATGGCCTGTCCTGCCTTTCTGGATTTTACACTTTTTTCAGATGGCCCTTTTGACCGGGGGGAAGTGAGACTTCATTGTAGTGCAGATTTCCTTTGCAAGCTTGCTTGGTTGGCCAAAAAGGGCGTATGCGTTTTTTCCTGAATATATTCAGGAAAAAACGCATACGCCCTTTTTGGCCAAGTGCATCATTGTGGACGTTCTGCCTCTTTTCCTATGCTTTCAATGCAATTCCAGTCTACCTCCTGAAATCTGTTTCCTGCAATTCTGCCCCGCTTTCAAGTCCTCTTGGCAGCCTTACTTCAGTCTATTTTTGGACGATAGCTGTCATTTATAACTCTGCAGGTTTGTGAATTACAGTGTCCCTCAGCTCCTTTCTTCAACTCGCTTTCTTGTGACCTGGCCGCAACACCGCAGGATGGCTTCAGGCCCTAATCTGGTTCCGGCCCGGCACGCTGAGCCTTTGGTTATTTCCTCTTCCTGGTGGGAAATGAGAGTTAAATTTGCCCGTCCAGACACCTCCAGCTAGTCTCTCATTGGTTCTCGCTATTCCTGTTCTTCTTCCGCAGAAATTGCAAACTGGGCCAAACAGGAGGTTAAAGGCGCTGACTCTCCAAGTGGGGAGAGTGTTAGTAAAGCGTCTGGAATGTTGCACCCGAGTACCAGGGGAGGAAAACTGAGACATATTTGAACACGTCTCCCGTTCACATGGTTGATCATACTTGGGTTCCACATGCATGTTTTAGCTGAAGGAAGAATACCTTAAACCTGGAGAGTTAAGACCCGTGTAATGGGTACCATGCAATATAACTTCAAAGGGTCTTCATTTGCTCACCGAACCTCTCCAATCCTATCACTGCTGCGTTTATGCCCCTGTACACATGCTTGATTCTCTTTCGGAGACATAGCAATCCATAGGTTTTAAGATACTTACAAGTCAGGTACATTCTTAGGCGTTTAATATGCGGTGTTGAGTCCATTTCGTTGAGCAAGGAGTAGCTCTTGTCTATTCCATATTTGGCTTAAGGAACTTTATCTGTGCTCATTTCAATCTCTGGTTTTATGCATCACCCCAACTCACCTTTACCCTTAAGCAAGCATAAGTTGTTTTTCTAAATTTGAGACACTGTTCTGTTCTGTAATTCAGTTCCTGTGTAGCCAAGTTTCCATTCCGTGTATTACTGATATCTTATGATGTTTCTTTTTCTGTGTGACTTATTTCAGTTAGAATCATCACACCTGAATCCACTAATTGCGATGCTAAGGGCCTGATGACATAGATTTCATTGCTGAGTGATATTGCTTTGTAAGTGAATACCACAACTTCTTTATCCATTTTTCGCTTTCTGCGATGTTGAACTTGTACTGTAAACGAGGTTCTTGTAAACAGAGCCGTTCCAAACTTTGGGGTGGCTGTGTCTTTTTGATTTTAATTTCCCTAAGCTATAGGACCATAAGTGGAAGTGCCCTAGGCTCTGTTGCTTTGTTTTTTAGATGTTTCAGGAAACACCATACACTTCTCCCAAGTGTCTGTTGGCAATTTACATCCCGCCCATCAGCATAACAAGGCTCCCAGTTCTCAATGGCCTGTTGCCTTTCTGGATTTTACACTTTTTTCAGATGGCCCTTTTGACCGGGGGGAAGTGAGACTTCATTGTAGTGCAGATTTCCTTTGCAAGCTTGCTTGGTTGGCCAAAAAGGGCGTATGCGTTTTTTCCTGAATATATTCAGGAAAAAACGCATACGCCCTTTTTGGCCAAGTGCATCATTGTGGACGTTCTGCCTCTTTTCCTATGCTTTCAATGCAATTCCAGTCTACCTCCTGAAATCGGTTTCCTGCAATTCTGCCCCGCTTTCAAGTCCTCTTGGCAGCCTTACTTCAGTCTATTTTTGGACGATAGCTGTCATTTATAACTCTGCAGGTTTGTGAATTACAGTGCTCCTGAGCTCCTTTCTTCAACTCGCTTTCTTGTGACCTGGCCGCAACACCGCAGGATGGCTTCAGGCCCTAATCTGGTTCCGGCCCGGCATGCTGAACCTTTGGTTAATTTCTCTTCCTGGTGGGAAATGAGAGTTAAATTTGCCCGTCCAGACACCTCCAGCTAGCCTCTCATTGGTTCTCGCTATTCCTGTTCATCTTCCGCAGAAATTGCAAACTGGGCCAAACAGGAGGTTAAAGGCGCTGACTCTCCAAGTGGGGAGAGTGTTAGTAAAGCGTCTGGAATGTTGCACCCGAGTACCAGGGGAGGAAAACTGAGACATGTTTGAACACGTCTCCCGATCACATGGTTGATCATACTCTAGGTTCCACATGCATGTTTTAGCTGAAGGAAGAATACCTTAAACCTGGGTAGTTGAAACCCGTGGAATGGGTACCATGCAATATGACTTCAAAGGGTCTTCATTTGCTCACCGAACCTCTCCAATCCTATCACTGCTGCGTTTATGCCCCTGTACACATGCTTGATTCTCTTTTGGAGACATAGCAATTCTTAGGGTTTAAGATACTTACAAGTCAGGTACATTCTTAGGCGTTTAATATGCGGTGTTGAGTCCATTTCGTTGAGCAAGGAGTAGCTCTTGTCTATTCCATATTTGGCTTAAGGAACTTTATCTGTGCTCATTTCAATCTCTGGTTTTATGCAGCACCCCAACTCACCTTTACCCTTAAGCAAGCATAAGTTGTTTTTCTAAATTTGAGACCCTGTTCTGTTCTGTAATTCAGTTCCTGTGTAGCCAAGTTTACATTCCGTGTATTACTGATATCTTATGATGTTTCTTTTTCTGTGTGACTTACTTCAGTTAGAATCATCATACCTGAATCCACTCATTGTGCTGCTAAGGGCCTGATGACACAGATTTCATTGCTGAGTGATATTGCTTTGTAAGTAAATACCACAACTTCTTTATCCATTTTTCACTTTCTGCGATGTTGAACTTGTACTGTAAACGAGGTTCTTGTAAACAGAGCCGTTCCAAACTTTGGGGTGGCTGTGTCTTTTTGATTTTAATTTCCCTAAGCTATAGGACCATAAGTGGAAGTGCCCTAGGTTCTGTTGCTTTGTTTTTTAGATGTTTCAGGAAACACCATACACTTCTCCCGAGTGGTTGTTGGCAATTTACATCCCGCCCATCAGCATAACAAGGCTCCCAGTTCTCCATGGCCTATCCTGCCTTTCTGGATTTTACACTTTTTTCAGATGGCCCTTTTGACCGGGGGGAAGTGAGACTTCATTGTAGTGCAGATTTCCTTTGCAAGCTTGCTTGTTTGGCCAAAAAGGGAGTATGCGTTTTTTCCTGAATATATTCAGGAAAAAACGCATACGCCCTTTTTGGCCAAGTGCATCATTGTGGACGTTCTGCCTCTTTTCCTATGCTTGCAATGCAATTCCAGTCTACCTCCTGAAATCGGTTTCCTGCAATTCTGCCCCGCTTTCAAGTCCTCTTGGCAGCCTTACTTCAGTCTATTTTTGGACGATAGCTGTCATTTATAACTCTGCAGGTTTGTGAATTACAGTGCCGCTGAGCTCCTTTCTTCACCTCGCTTTCTTGTCACCTGGCCGCAACACCGCAGGATGGCTTCAGGCCCTAATCTGGTTCCGGTACGGCACGCTCAGCCTTTGGTTAATTCCTCTTCCTGGTGGGAAATGAGAGTTAAATTTGCCCGTCCAGACACCTCCAGCTAGCCTCTCATTGGTTCTCGCTATTCCTGTTCATCTTCCGCAGAAATTGCAAACTGGGCCAAACAGGAGGTTAAAGGCGCTGACTCTCCAAGTGGGGAGAGTGTTAGTAAAGCGTCTGGAATGTTGCACCCGAGTACCAGGGGAGGAAAACTGAGACATATTTGAACACGTCTCCCGATCACATGGTTGATCATACTCTAGGTTCCACATGCATGTTTTAGCTGAAGGAAGAATACCTTAAACCTGGAGAGTTGAGACCCGTGTAATGGGTACCATGCAATATGACTTCAAAGGGTCTTCATTTGCTCACCGAACCTCTCCAGTCCTATCACTGCTGCGTTTATGCCCCTGTACACATGCTTGATTCTCTTTCGGAGACATAGCAATCCATAGGTTTTACGATACTTACTAGTCAGGTACATTCTTAGGCGTTTAATATGCGGTGTTGAGTCCATTTCGTTGAGCAAGGAGTAGCTCTTGTCTATTCCATATTTGACTTAAGGAACTTTATCTGTGCTCATTTCAATCTCTGGTTTTATGCAGCACCCCAACTCACCTTTACCCTTAAGCAAGCATAAGTTGGTTTTCTAAATTTGAGACCCTGTTCTGTTCTGTAATTCAGTTCCTGTGTAGCCAAGTTTACATTCCGTGTATTACTGATATCTTATGATGTTTCTTTTTCTGTGTGACTTACTTCAGTTAGAATCATCATACCTGAATCCACTCATTGTGATGCTAAGGGCCTGATGACACAGATTTCATTGCTGAGTGATATTGCTTTGTAAGTAAATACCACAACTTCTTTATCCATTTTTCACTTTCTGCGATGTTGAACTTGTACTGTAAACGAGGTTCTTGTAAACAGAGGCGTCCCAAACTTTGGGGTGGCTGTGTCTTTTTGATTTTAATTTCCCTAAGCTATAGGACCATAAGCGGCAGTGCCCTAGGCTCTGTTGCTTTGTTTTTTAGATGTTTCAGGAAACACCATACACTTCTCCCGAGTGTCTATTGGCAATTTACATCCCGCCCATCAGCATAACAAGGCTCCCAGTTCTCCATGGCCTGTCCTGCCTTTCTGGATTTTACACTTTTTTCAGATGGCCCTTTTGACCGGGGGGAAGTGAGACTTCATTGTAGTGCAGATTTCCTTTGCAAGCTTGCTTGGTTGGCCAAAAAGGGCGTATGCGTTTTTTCCTGAATATATTCAGGAAAAAACGCATACGCCCTTTTTGGCCAAGTGCATCATTGTGGACGTTCTGCCTCTTTTCCTATGCTTTCAATGCAATTCCAGTCTACCTCCTGAAATCGGTTTCCTGCAATTCTGCCCCGCTTTCAAGTCCTCTTGGCAGCCTTACTTCAGTCTATTTTTGGACGATAGCTGTCATTTATAACTCTGCAGGTTTGTGAATTACAGTGCCCCTGAGCTCCTTTCTTCAACTCGCTTTCTTGTGAGCTGGCCGCAACACCGCAGGATGGCTTCAGGCCCTAATCTGGTTCCGGCCCGGTATGCTGAGCCTTTGGTTAATTCCTCTTCCTGGTGGGAAATGAGAGTTAAATTTGCCCGTCCAGACACCTCCAGCTAGCCTCTCATTGGTTCTCGCTATTCCTGTTCATCTTCCGCAGAAATTGCAAACTGGGCCAAACAGGAGTTTAAAGGGACTGACTCTCCAAGTGGGGAGACTGTTAGTAAAGCGTCTGGAATGTTGCACCTGAGTACCAGGGGAGGAAAACTGAGACATATTTGAACACGTCTCCCGATCACATGGTTGATCATACTCTAGGTTCCACATGCATGTTTTAGCTGAAGGAAGAATACCTTAAACCTGGGTAGTTGAAACCCGTGGAATGGGTACCATGCAATATGACTTTAAAGGGTCTTCATTTGCTCACCGAA
The DNA here is from genome assembly GCF_949987515.2 of Delphinus delphis. NCBI lineage: Eukaryota > Metazoa > Chordata > Mammalia > Artiodactyla > Delphinidae > Delphinus > Delphinus delphis. The sequence goes on along the minus strand of NW_027192796.1, from coordinate 386,349 downwards.
CCTCTCCAATCCTATCACTGCTGCGTTTATGCCCCTGTACACATGCTTGATTCTCTTTCGGAGACATAGCAATTCTTAGGTTTTAAGATACTTACAAGTCAGGTACATTCTTAGGCGTTTAATATGCGGTGTTGAGTCCATTTCGTTGAACAAGGAGTAGCTCTTGTCTATTCCATATTTGGCTTAAGGAACTTTATCTGTGCTCATTTCAATCTCTGGTTTTATGCAGCACCCCAACTCACCTTTACCCTTAAGCAAGCATAAGTTGTTTTTCTAAATTTGAGACCCTGTTCTGTTCTGTAATTCAGTTCCTGTGTAGCCAAGTTTCCATTCCGTGTATTACTGATATCTTATGATGTTTCTTTTTCTGTGTGACTTATTTCAGTTAGAATCATCATACCTGAATCCACTCATTGTGCTGCTAAGGGCCTGATGACATAGATTTAATTGCTGAGTGATATTGCTTTGTAAGTGAATACCACAACTTCTTTATCCATTTTTCACTTTCTGCGATGTTGAACTTGTACTGTAAACGAGGTTCTTGTAAACAGAGGCGTCCCAAACTTTGGGGTGGCTGTGTCTTTTTGATTTTAATTTCCCTAAGCTATAGGACCATAAGTGGCAGTGCCCTAGGCTCTGTTGCTTTGTTTTTTAGATGTTTCAGGAAACACCATACACTTCTCCGGAGTGTCTGTTGGCAATTTACATCCCGCCCATCAGCATAACAAGGCTCCCAGTTCTCCATGGCCTGTCCTGCCTTTCTGGATTTTACACTTTTTTCAGATGGCCCTTTTGACCGGGGGGAAGTGAGACTTCATTGTAGTGCAGATTTCCTTTGCAAGCTTGCTTGGTTGGCCAAAAAGGGCGTATGCATTTTTTCCTGAATATATTCAGGAAAAAACGCATACGCCCTTTTTGGCCAAGTGCATCATTGTGGACGTTCTGCCTCTTTTCCTATGCTTTCAATGCAATTCCAGTCTACCTCCTGAAATCGGTTTCCTGCAATTCTGCCCCGCTTTCAAGTCCTCTTGGCAGCCTTACTTCAGTCTATTTTTGGACGATAGCTGTCATTTATAACTCTGCAGGTTTGTGAATTACAGTGCCCCTGAGCTCCTTTCTTCAACTTGCTTTCTTGTGACCTGGCCGCAACACCGCAGGATGGCTTCAGGCCCTAATCTGGTTCCGGCACGGCACGCTGAGCCTTTGGTTATTTCCTCTTCCTGGTGGGAAATGAGAGTTAAATTTGCCCGTCCAGACACCTCCAGCTAGCCTCTCATTGGTTCTCGCTATTCCTGTTCATCTTCCGCAGAAATTGCAAACTGGGCCAAACAGGAGGTTAAAGGCGCTGACTCTCCAAGTGGGGAGAGTGTTAGTAAAGCGTCTGGAATGTTGCACCCGAGTACCAGGGGAGGAAAACTGAGACATATTTGAACACGTCTCCCGTTCACATGGTTGATCATACTTGGGTTCCACATGCATGTTTTAGCTGAAGGAAGAATACCTTAAACCTTGAGAGTTAAGACCCGTGTAATGGGTACCATGCAATATGACTTCAAAGGGTCTTCATTTGCTCACCGAACCTCTCCAATCCTATCACTGCTGCGTTTATGCCCCTGTACACATGCTTGATTCTCTTTCGGAGACATAGCAATCCATAGGTTTTAAGATACTTACTAGTCAGGTACATTCTTAGGCGTTTAATATGCGGTGTTGAGTCCATTTCGTTGAGCAAGTAGTAGCTCTTGTCTATTCCATATTTGACTTAAGGAACTTTATCTGTGCTCATTTCAATCTCTGGTTTTATGCAGCACCCCAACTCACCTTTACCCTTAAGCAAGCATAAGTTGGTTTTCTAAATTTGAGACCCTGTTCTGTTCTGTAATTCAGTTCCTGTGTAGCCAAGTTTACATTCCGTGTATTACTGATATCTTATGATGTTTCTTTTTCTGTGTGACTTACTTCAGTTAGAATCATCATACCTGAATCCACTCATTGTGCTGCTAAGGGCCTGATGACACAGATTTCATTGCTGAGTGATATTGCTTTGTAAGTAAATACCACAACTTCTTTATCCATTTTTCACTTTCTGCGATGTTGAACTTGTACTGTAAACGAGGTTCTTGTAAACAGAGCCGTTCCAAACTTTGGGGTGGCTGTGTCTTTTTGATTTTAATTTCCCTAAGCTATAGGACCATAAGTGGAAGTGCCCTAGGTTCTGTTGCTTTGTTTTTTAGATGTTTCAGGAAACACCATACACTTCTCCGGAGTGGTTGTTGGCAATTTACATCCCGCCCATCAGCATAACAAGGCTCCCAGTTCTCCATGGCCTGTCCTGCCTTTCTGGATTTTACACTTTTTTCAGATTGCCCTTTTGACCGGGGGAAAGTGAGACTTCATTGTAGTGCAGATTTCCTTTCCAAGCTTGCTTGGTTGGCCAAAAAGGGCGTATGCGTTTTTTCCTGAATATATTCAGGAAAAAACGCATACGCCCTTTTTGGCCAAGTGCATCATTGTGGACGTTCTGCCTCTTTTCCTATGCTTTCAATGCAATTCCAGTCTACCTCCTGAAATCGGTTTCCTGCAATTCTGCCCCGCTTTCAAGTCCTCTTGGCAACCTTACTTCAGTCTATTTTTGGACGATAGCTGTCATTTATAACTCTGCAGGTTTGTGAATTACAGTGCCCCTGAGCTCCTTTCTTCAACTCGCTTTCTTGTGACCTGGCCACAACACCGCAGGATGACTTCAGGCCCTAATCTGGTTCTGGCATGGCACGCTGAGCCTGTGGTTAATTCCTCTTCCTGGTAGGAAATGAGAGTTAAATTTGCCCGTCCAGACACCTCCAGCTAGTCTCCGTTGGTTCTCGCTATTCCTGTTCATCTTCCGCAGAAATTGCAAACTGGGCCAAACAGGAGATTAAAGGGACTGACTCTCCAAGTCGGGAGAGTGTTAGTAAAGCGTCTGGAATGTTGCACCCGAGTACCAGGGGAGGAAAACTGAGACATATTTGAACACGTCTCCCGATCACATGGTTGATCATACTCTAGGTTCCACATGCATGTTTTAGCTGAAGGAAGTATACCTTAAACCTCGGTAGTTGAAACCCGTGGAATGGGTACCATGCAATATGACTTCAAAGGGTCTTCATTTGCTCACCGAACCTCTCCAATCCTATCACTGCTGCGTTTATGCCCCTGTACACATGCTTGATTCTCTTTCGGAGACATAGCAATCCATAGGTTTTAAGATACTTACTAGTCAGGTACATTCTTAGGCGTTTAATATGCCGTGTTGAGTCCATTTCGTTGAGCAAGTAGTAGCTCTTGTCTATTCCATATTTGACTTAAGGAACTTTATCTGTGCTCATTTCAATCTCTGGTTTTATGCAGCACCCCAACTTACCTTTACCCTTAAGCAAGAATAAGTTGGTTTTCTAAATTTGAGACCCTGTTCTGTTCTGTAATTCAGTTCCTGTGTAGCCAAGTTTACATTCGGTGTATTACTGATATCTTATGATGTTTCTTTTTCTGTGTGACTTACTTCAGTTAGAATCATCATACCTGAATCCACTCATTGTGATGCTAAGGGCCTGATGACACAGATTTCATTGCTGAGTGATATTGCTTTGTAAGTAAATACCACAACTTCTTTATCCATTTTTCACTTTCTGCGATGTTGAACTTGTACTGTAAACGAGGTTCTTGTAAACAGAGCCGTTCCAAACTTTGGGGTGGCTGTGTCTTTTTGATTTTAATTTCCCTAAGCTATAGGACCATAAGTGGAAGTGCCCTAGGTTCTGTTGCTTTGTTTTTTAGATGTTTCAGGAAACACCATACACTTCTCCCGAGTGGTTGTTGGCAATTTACATCCCGCCCATCAGCATAACAAGGCTCCCAGTTCTCCATGGCCTGTCCTGCCTTTCTGGATTTTACACTTTTTTCAGATGGCCCTTTTGACCGGGGGAAAGTGAGACTTCATTGTAGTGCAGATTTCCTTTCCAAGCTTGCTTGGTTGGCCAAAAAGGGCGTATGCGTTTTTTCCTGAATATATTCAGGAAAAAACGCATACGCCCTTTTTGGCCAAGTGCATCATTGTGGACGTTCTGCCTCTTTTCCTATGCTTTCAATGCAATTCCAGTCTACCTCCTGAAATCGGTTTCCTGCAATTCTGCCCCGCTTTCAAGTCCTCTTGGCAGCCTTACTTCAGTCTATTTTTGGACGATAGCTGTCATTTATAACTCTGCAGGTTTGTGAATTACAGTGCCCCTGAGCTCCTTTCTTCAACTCGCTTTCTTGTGACCTGGCCGCAACACCGCAGGATGGCTTCAGGCCGTAATCTGGTTCTGGCATGGCACGCTGAGCCTGTGGTTAATTCCTCTTCCTGGTAGGAAATGAGAGTTAAATTTGCCCGTCCAGACACCTCCAGCTAGTCTCCGTTGGTTCTCGCTATTCCTGTTCATCTTCCACAGAAATTGCAAACTGGGCCAAACAGGAGGTTAAAGGGACTGACTCTCCAAGTCGGGAGAGTGTTAGTAAAGCGTCTGGAATGTTGCACCCGAGTACCAGGGGAGGAAAACTGAGACATATTTGAACACGTCTCCCGATCACATGGTTAATCATACTCTAGGTTCCACATGCATGTTTTAGCTGAAGGAAGAATACCTTAAACCTGGAGAGTTAAGACCCGTGTAATGGGTACCATGCAATATGACTTCAAAGGGTCTTCATTTGCTCACCGAACCTCTCCAATCCTATCACTGCTGCGTTTATGCCCCTGTACACATGCTTGATTCTCTTTCGGAGACATAGCAATCCATAGGTTTTAAGATACTTACTAGTCAGGTACATTCTTAGGCGTTTTATATGCGGTGTTGAGTCCATTTCGTTGAGCAAGGAGTAGCTCTTGTCTATTCCATATTTGACTTAAGGAACTTTATCTCTGCTCATTTCAATCTCTGGTTTTATGCAGCACCCCAACTCACCTTTACCCTTAAGCAAGCATAAGTTGCTTTTCTAAATTTGAGACCCTGTTCTGTTCTGTAATTCAGTTCCTGTGTAGCCAAGTTTACATTCCGTGTATTACTGATATCTTATGATGTTTCTTTTTCTGTGTGACTTACTTCAGTTAGAATCATCATACCTGAATCCACTCATTGTGCTGCTAAGGGCCTGATGACACAGATTTCATTGCTGAGTGATATTGCTTTGTAAGTAAATACCACAACTTCTTTATCCATTTTTCACTTTCTGCGATGTTGAACTTGTACTGTAAATGAGGTTCTTGTAAACAGAGCCGTTCCAAACTTTGGGGTGGCTGTGTCTTTTTGATTTTAATTTCCCTAAGCTATAGGACCATAAGTGGAAGTGCCCTAGGCTCTGTTGCTTTGTTTTTTAGATGTTTCAGGAAACACCATACACTTCTCCTAAGTGTCTGTTGGCAATTTACATCCCGCCCATCAGCATAACAAGGCTCCCAGTTCTCAATGGCCTGTTGCCTTTCTGGATTGTAGACTTTTTACAGATGGCCCTTTTGACCGGGGGGAAGTGAGACTTCATTGTAGTGCAGATTTCCTTTGCAAGCTTGCTTGGTTGGCCAAAAAGGGCGTATGCGTTTTTTCCTGAATATATTCAGGAAAAAATGCATACGCCCTTTTTGGCCAAGTGCATCATTGTGGACGTTCTGCCTCTTTTCCTATGCTTTCAATGCAATTCCAGTCTACCTCCTGAAATCGGTTTCCTGCAATTCTGCCCCGCTTTCAAGTCCTCTTGGCAGCCTTACTTCAGTCTATTTTTGGACGATAGCTGTCATTTATAACTCTGCAGGTTTGTGAATTACAGTGCCCCTGAGCTCCTTTCTTCAACTCGCTTTCTTGTGACCTGGCCGCAACACCGCAGGATGGCTTCAGGCCCTAATCTGGTTCCGGCCCGGCATGCTGAGCCTTTGGTTAATTCCTCTTCCTGGTGGGAAATGAGAGTTAAATTTGCCCGTCCAGACACCTCCAGCTAGCCTCTCATTGGTTCTCACTATTCCTGTTCATCTTCCGCAGAAATTGCAAACTGGGCCAAACAGGAGGTTAAAGGGACTGACTCTCCAAGTGGGGAGAGTGTTAGTAAAGCGTCTGGAATGTTGCACCCGAGAACCAGGGGAGGAAAACTGAGACATATTTGAACACGTCTCCCGATCACATGGTTGATCATACTCTAGGTTGCACATGCATGTTTTAGCTGAAGGAAGAATACCTTAAACCTGGGTAGTTGAAACCCGTGGAATGGGTACCATGCAATATGACTTCAAAGGGTTTTCATTTGCTCACCGAACCTCTCCAATCCTATCACTGCTGCGTTTACGCCCCTGTACACATGCTTGATTCTCTTTCGGAGACATAGCAATCCATAGGTTTTAAGATACTTACTAGTCAGGTACATTCTTAGGCGTTTAATATGGGGTGTTGATTCCATTTCGTTGAGCAAGGAGTAGCTCTTGTCTATTCCATATTTGGCTTAAGGAACTTTATCTGTGCTCATTTCAATCTCTGGTTTTATGCAGCACCCCAACTCACCTTTACCTTTAAGAAAGAATAAGTTGGTTTTCTAAATTTGAGACCCTGTTCTGTTCTGTAATTCAGTTCCTGTGTAGCCAAGTTTACATTCCGTGTATTACTGATATCTTATGATGTTTCTTTTTCTGTGTGACTTATTTCAGTTAGAATCATCATACCTGAATCCACTCATTGTGCTGCTAAGGGCCTGATGACACAGATTTCATTGCTGAGTGATATTGCTTTGTAAGTAAATACCACAACTTCTGTATCCATTTTTCACTTTCTGCGATGTTGAACTTGTACTGTAAACGAGGTTCTTGTAAACAGAGGCGTCCCAAACTTTGGGGTGGCTGTGTCTTTTTGATTTTAATTTCCCTAATCTATAGGACCATAAGTGGCAGTGCCCTAGGCTCTGTTGCTTTGTTTTTTAGATGTTTCAGGAAACACCATACACTTCTCCCGAGTGTCTGTTGGCAATTTACATCCCGCCCATCAGCATAACAAGGCTCCCAGTTCTCCATGGCCTGTCCTGCCTTTCTGGATTTTACACTTTTTTCAGATGGCCCTTTTGACCGGGGGGAAGTGAGACTTCATTGTAGTGCAGATTTCCTTTGCAAGCTTGCTTGGTTGGCCAAAAAGGGCGTATGCGTTTTTTCCTGAATATATTCAGGAAAAAACGCATACGCCCTTTTTGGCCAAGTGCATCATTGTGGACGTTCTGCCTCTTTTCCTATGCTTTCAATGCAATTCCAGTCTACCTCCTGAAATCGGTTTCCTGCAATTCTGCCCCGCTTTCAAGTCCTCTTGGCAGCCTTACTTCAGTCTATTTTTGGACGATAGCTGTCATTTATAACTCTGCAGGTTTGTGAATTACAGTGCCCCTGAGCTCCTTTCTTCAACTCGCTTTCCTGTGACCTGGCCGCAACACCGCAGGATGGCTTCAGGCCCTAATCTGGTTCCGGCCCGGCATGCTGAGCCTTTGGTTAATTCCTCTTCCTGGTGGGAAATGAGAGTTAAATTTGCCCGTCCAGACACCTCCAGCTAGCCTCTCATTGGTTCTCGCTATTCCTGTTCATCTTCCGCAGAAATTGCAAACTGGGCCAAACAGGAGGTTAAAGGGACTGACTCTCCAAGTGGGGAGAGTGTTAGTAAAGCGTCTGGAATGTTGCACCCGAGGACCAGGGGAGGAAAACTGAGACATATTTGAACACGTCTCCCGATCACATGGTTGATCATACTCTAGGTTCCACATGCATGTTTTAGCTGAAGGAAGAATACCTTAAACCTGGGTAGTTGAAACCCGTGGAATGGGTACCATGCAATATGACTTCAAAGGGTCTTCATTTGCTCACCGAACCTCTCCAATCCTATCACTGCTGCGTTTATGCCCCTGTACACATGCTTGATTCTCTTTCGGAGACATAGCAATCCATAGGTTTTAAGATACTTACTAGTCAGGTACATTCTTAGGCGTTTAATATGCGGTGTTGAGTCCAATTTGTTGAGCAAGGAGTAGCTCTTGTCTATTCCATATTTGGCTTAAGGAACTTTATCTGTGCTCATTTCAATCTCTGGTTTTATGCAGCACCCCAACTCACCTTTACCTTTAAGCAAGAATAAGTTGGTTTTCTAAATTTGAGACCCTGTTCTGTTCTGTAATTCAGTTCCTGTGTAGCCAAGTTTACATTCCGTGTATTACTGATATCTTATGATGTTTCTTTTTCTGTGTGACTTATTTCAGTTAGAATCATCATACCTGAATCCACTCATTGTGCTGCTAAGGGCCTCATGACACAGATTTCATTGCTGAGTGATATTGCTTTGTAAGTAAATACCACAAATTCTTTATCCATTTTTCACTTTCTGCGATGTTGAACTTGTACTGTAAACGAGGTTCTTGTAAACAGAGCCGTTCCAAACTTTGGGGTGGCTGTGTCTTTTTGATTTTAATTTCCCTAAGCTATAGGACCATATGTGGAAGTGCCCTAGGTTCTGTTGCTTTGTTTTTTAGATGTTTCAGGAAACACCATACACTTCTCCCGAGTGTCTGTTGGCAATTTACATCCCGCCCATCAGCATAACAAGGCTCCCAGTTCTCCATGGCCTGTCCTGCCTTTCTGGATTTTACACTTTTTTCAGATGGCCCTTTTGACCGGGGGGAAGTGAGACTTCATTGTAGTGCAGATTTCCTTTGCAAGCTTGCTTGGTTGGCCAAAAAGGGCGTATGTGTTTTTTCCTGAATATATTCAGGAAAAAACGCATACGCACTTCTCGGCCAAGTGCATCATTGTGGACGTTCTGCCTCTTTTCCTATGCTTTCAATGCAATTCCAGTCTACCTCCTGAAATCGGTTTCCTGCAATTCTGCCCCGCTTTCAAGTCCTCTTGGCAGCCTTACTTCAGTCTATTTTTGGACGATAGCTGTCATTTATAACTCTGCAGGTTTGTGAATTACAGTGCCCCTGAGCTCCTTTCTTCAACTTGCTTTCTTGTGACCTGGCCGCAACACTGCAGGATGGCTTCAGGCCCTTATCTGGTTCCGGCACGGCACGCTGAGCCTTTGGTTATTTCCTCTTCCTGGTGGGAAATGAGAGTTAAATTTGCCCGTCCAGACACCTCCAGCTAGTCTCTCATTGGTTCTCGCTATTCCTGTTCATCTTCCGCAGAAATTGCAAACTGGGCCAAACAGGAGGTTAAAGGGACTGACTCTCCAAGTGGGGAGAGTGTTAGTAAAGCGTCTGGAATGTTGCACCCGAGAACCAGGGGAGGAAAACTGAGACATATTTGAACACGTCTCCCGATCACATGGTTGATCATACTCTAGGTTGCACATGCATGTTTTAGCTGAAGGAAGAATACCTTAAACCTGGGTAGTTGAAACCCGTGGAATGGGTACCATGCAATATGACTTCAAAGGGTTTTCATTTGCTCACCGAACCTCTCCAATCCTATCACTGCTGCGTTTACGCCCCTGTACACATGCTTGATTCTCTTTCGGAGACATAGCAATCCATAGGTTTTAAGATACTTACTAGTCAGGTACATTCTTAGGCGTTTAATATGGGGTGTTGAGTCCATTTCGTTGAGCAAGGAGTAGCTCTTGTCTATTCCATATTTGGCTTAAGGAACTTTATCTGTGCTCATTTCAATCTCTGGTTTTATGCAGCACCCCAACTCACCTTTACCTTTAAGAAAGAATAAGTTGGTTTTCTAAATTTGAGACCCTGTTCTGTTCTGTAATTCAGTTCCTGTGTAGCCAAGTTTACATTCCGTGTATTACTGATATCTTATGATGTTTCTTTTTCTGTGTGACTTATTTCAGTTAGAATCATCATACCTGAATCCACTCATTGTGCTGCTAAGGGCCTGATGACACAGATTTCATTGCTGAGTGATATTACTTTGTAAGTAAATACCACAACTTCTGTATCCATTTTTCACTTTCTGCGATGTTGAACTTGTACTGTAAACGAGGTTCTTGTAAACAGAGGCGTCCCAAACTTTGGGGTGGCTGTGTCTTTTTGATTTTAATTTCCCTAATCTATAGGACCATAAGTGGCAGTGCCCTAGGCTCTGTTGCTTTGTTTTTTAGATGTTTCAGGAAACACCATACACTTCTCCCGAGTGTCTGTTGGCAATTTACATCCCGCCCATCAGCATAACAAGGCTCCCAGTTCTCCATGGCCTGTCCTGCCTTTCTGGATTTTACACTTTTTTCAGATGGCCCTTTTGACCGGGGGGAAGTGAGACTTCATTGTAGTGCAGATTTCCTTTGCAAGCTTGCTTGGTTGGCCAAAAAGGGCGTATGCGTTTTTTCCTGAATATATTCAGGAAAAAACGCATACGCCCTTTTTGGCCAAGTGCATCATTGTGGACGTTCTGCCTCTTTTCCTATGCTTTCAATGCAATTCCAGTCTACCTCCTGAAATCGGTTTCCTGCAATTCTGCCCCGCTTTCAAGTCCTCTTGGCAGCCTTACTTCAGTCTATTTTTGGACGATAGCTGTCATTTATAACTCTGCAGGTTTGTGAATTACAGTGCCCCTGAGCTCCTTTCTTCAACTCGCTTTCCTGTGACCTGGCCGCAACACCGCAGGATGGCTTCAGGCCCTAATCTGGTTCCGGCCCGGCATGCTGAGCCTTTGGTTAATTCCTCTTCCTGGTGGGAAATGAGAGTTAAATTTGCCCGTCCAGACACCTCCAGCTAGCCTCTCATTGGTTCTCGCTATTCCTGTTCATCTTCCGCAGAAATTGCAAACTGGGCCAAACAGGAAGTTAAAGGCGCTGACTCTCCAAATGGGGAGAGTGTTAGTAAAGCGTCTGGAATGTTGCACCTGAGTACCAGGGGAGGAAAACTGAGACATATTTGAACACGTCTCCCGTTCACATGGTTGATCATACTTGGGTTCCACATGCATGTTTTAGCTGAAGGAAGAATACCTTAAACCTGGAGAGTTAAGACCCGTGTAATGGGTACCATGCAATATGACTTCAAAGGGTCTTCATTTGCTCACCGAACCTCTCCAATCCTATCACTGCTGCGTTTATGCCCCTGTACACATGCTTGATTCTCTTTCGGAGACATAGCAATCCATAGGTTTTAAGATACTTACTAGTCAGGTACATTCTTAGGCGTTTAATATGCGGTGTTGAGTCCATTTCGTTGAGCAAGGAGTAGCTCTTGTCTATTCCATATTTGACTTAAGGAACTTTATCTGTGCTCATTTCAATCTCTGGTTTTATGCAGCACCCCAACTCACCTTTACCCTTAAGCAAGCATAAGTTGGTTTTCTAAATTTGAGACCCTGTTCTGTTCTGTAATTCAGTTCCTGTGTAGCCAAGTTTACATTCCGTGTATTACTGATAACTTATGATGTTTCTTTTTCTGTGTGACTTACTTCAGTTAGAATCATCATACCTGAATCCACTCATTGTGCTGCTAAGGGCCTGATGACACAGATTTTATTGCTGAGTGATATTGCTTTGTAAGTAAATACCACAACTTCTTTATCCATTTTTCACTTTCTGCGATGTTGAACTTGTACTGTAAACGAGGTTCTTGTAAACAGAGCCGTTCCAAACTTTGGGGTGGCTGTGTCTTTTTGATTTTAATTTCCCTAAGCTATAGGACCATAAGTGGAAGTGCCCTAGGTTCTGTTGCTTTGTTTTTTAGTTGTTTCAGGAAACACCGTTCACTTCTCCCGAGTGGTTGTTGGCAATTTACATCCCGCCCATCAGCATAACAAGGCTCCCAGTTCTCCATGGCCTGTCCTGCCTTTCTGGATTTTACACTTTTTTCAGATGGCCCTTTTGACCGGGGGGAAGTGAGACTTCATTGTAGTGCAGATTTCCTTTGCAAGCTTGCTTGGTTGGCCAAAAAGGGCGTATGCGTTTTTTCCTGAATATATTCAGGAAAAAACGCATACGCCCTTTTTGGCCAAGTGCATCATTGTGGACGTTCTGCCTCTTTTCCTATGCTTTCAATGCAATTCCAGTCTACCTCCTGAAATCGGTTTCCTGCAATTCTGCCCCGCTTTCAAGTCCTCTTGGCAGCCTTACTTCAGTCTATTTTTGGACAATAGCTGTCATTTATAACTCTGCAGGTTTGTGAATTACAGTGCCCCTGAGCTCCTTTCTTCAACTCGCTTTCTTTTGAGCTGGCCGCAACACCGCAGGGTGGCTTCAGGCCCTAATTTGGTTCCGGCCCGGCATGCTGAGCCTTTGGTTATTTCCTCTTCCTGGTGGGAAATGAGAGTTAAATTTGCCCGTGCAGACACCTCCAGCTAGCCTCTCATTGGTTATCGCTATTCCTGTTCATCTTCCGCAGAAATTGCAAACTGGGCCAAACAGGAGGTTAAAGGCGCTGACTCTCCAAGTGGGGAGAGTGTTAGTAAAGCGTCTGGAATGTTGCACCCGAGTACCAGGGTACGAAAACTGAGACATATTTGAACACGTCTCCCGTTCACATGGTTGATCATACTTGGGTTCCACATGCATGTTTTAGCTGAAGGAAGAATACCTTAAACCTGGGTAGTTGAAACCCGTGGAATGGGTACCATGCAATATGACTTCAAAGGGTCTTCATTTGCTCACCGAACCTCTCCAATCCTATCACTGCTGCGTTTATGCCCCTGTACACATGCTTGATTCTCTTTCGGAGACATAGCAATCCATAGGTTTTAAGATACTTACTAGTCAGGTACATTCTTAGGCGTTTAATATGCGGTGTTGAGTCCATTTCGTTGAGCAAGGAGTAGCTCTTGTCTATTCCATATTTGGCTTAAGGAACTTTATCTGTGCTCATTTCAATCTCTGGTTTTATGCAGCACCCCAACTCACCTTTACCCTTAAGCAAGCATAAGTTGGTTTTCTAAATTTGAGACCCTGTTCTGTTCTGTAATTCAGTTCCTGTGTAGCCAAGTTTACATTCCGTGTATTACTGATATCTTATGATGTTTTTTTTTCTGTGTGACTTATTTCAGTTAGAATCATCATACCTGAATGCACTCATTGTGCTGCTAAGGGCCGGATGACACAGATTTCATTGCTGAGTGACATTGCTTTGTAAGTAAATACCACAACTTCTTTATCCATTTTTCACTTTCTGCGATGTTGAACTTGTACTGTAAACGAGGTTCTTGTAAACAGAGCCATTCCAAACTTTGGGGTGGCTGTGTCTTTTTGATTTTAATTTCCCTAAGCTATAGGACCATAAGTGGAAGTGCCCTAGGTTCTGTTGCTTTGTTTTTTAGATGTTTCAGGAAACACCATACACTTCTCCCGAGTGGTTTTTGGCAATTTACATCCCGCCCATCAGCATAACAAGGCTCCCAGTTCTCCATGGCCTGTCCTGCCTTTCTGGATTTTACAGTTTTTTCAGATGGCCCTTTTGACCGGGGGGAAGTGAGACTTCATTGTAGTGCAGATTTCTTTTGCAAGCTTGCTTGGTTGGCCAAAAAGGGCGTATGCGTTTTTTCCTGAATATATTCAGGAAAAAACGCATACGCCCTTTTTGGCCAAGTGCATCATTGTGGACGTTCTGCCTCTTTTCCTATGCTTTCAATGCAATTCCAGTGTACCTCCTGAAATCGGTTTCCTGCAATTCTGCCCCGCTTTCAAGTCCTCTTGGCAGCCTTACTTCAGTCTATTTTTGGACGATAGCTGTCATTTATAACTCTGCAGGTTTGTGAATTACAGTGCCCCTGAGCTCCTTTCTTCAACTCGCTTTCTTGTGACCTGGCCGCAACACCGCAAGATGGCTTCAGGCCCTAATCTGGTTCCGGTACGGCACGCTGAGCCTTTGGTTATTTCCTCTTCCTGGTGGGAAATGAGAGTTAAATTTGCCCGTCCAGACACCTCCAGCTAGCCTCTCATTGGTTCTCGCTATTCCTGTTCATCTTCCGCAGAAATTGCAAACTGGGCCAAACAGGAGGTTAAAGGCGCTGACTCTCCAAGTGGGGAGAGTGTTAGTAAAGCGTCTGGAATGTTGCACCCGAGTACCAGGGGAGGAAAACTGAGACATATTTGAACACGTCTCCCGTTCACATGGTTGATCATACTTGGGTTCCACATGCATGTTTTAGCTGAAGGAAGAATACCTTAAACCTGGAGAGTTGAAACCCGTGTAATGGGTACCATGCAATATGACTTCAAAGGGTCTTCATTTGCTCACCGAACCTCTCCAATCCTATCACTGCTGCGTTTATGCCCCTGTACACATGCTTGATTCTCTTTTGGAGACATAGCAATCCATAGGTTTTACGATACTTACTAGTCAGGTACATTCTTAGGCGTTTAATATGCGGTGTTGAGTCCATTTCGTTGAGCAAGGAGTAGCTCTTGTCTATTCCATATTTGACTTAAGGAAATTTATCCGTGCTCATTTCAATCTCTGGTTTTATGCAGCACCCCAACTCACCTTTACCCTTAAGCAAGCGTAAGTTGGTTTTGTAAATTTGAGACCCTGTTCTGTTCTGTAATTCAGTTCCTGTGTAGCCAAGTTTACATTCCGTGTATTACTGATACCTTATGATGTTTCTTTTTCTGTGTGACTTAGTTCAGTTAGAATCATCATACCTGAATCCACTCATTATGCTGCTACGGGCCTGATGACATAGATTTCATTGCTGAGTGATACTGCATTGTACGTAAGTACCACAAGTTCTTTATCCATTTTTCACTTTCTGTGATATTAAACTTGTACGGTAAACGAGGTTCTTGTAAACGGAGGCGTCCCAAACTTTGGGGTGGCTGTCTTTTTGATTTTAATTTCCCTAAGCTATAGGACCATAAGTGGCAGTGCCCTAGGCTCTGTTGCTTTGTTTTTTAGATGTTTCAGGAAACACCATACACTTCTCCCGAGTGGTTGTTGGCAATTTACATCCCGCCCATCAGCATAACAAGGCTCCCAGTTCTCCATGGCCTGTCCTGCCTTTCTGGATTTTACACTTTTTTGAGATGGCCCTTTTGACCGGGGGGAAGTGAGACTTCATTGTAGTGCAGATTTCTTTGCAAGCTTGCTTGGTTGGCCAAAAAGCGCGTATGCGTTTTTTCCTGAATATATTCAGGAAAAAACGCATACGCCCTTTTTGGCCAAGTGCATCATTGTGGACGTTCTGCCTCTTTTCCTATGCTTTCAATGCAATTCCAGTCTACCTCCTGAAATCGGTTTCCTGCACTTCTGCCCCGCTTTCAAGTCCTCTTGGCAGCCTTACTTCAGTCTATTTTTGGACGATAGCTGTCATTTATAACTCTGCAGGTTTGTGAATTACAGTGCCCCTGAGCTCCTTTCTTCAACTCACTTTCTTGTGACCTGGCCGCAACACCGCAGGATGGCTTCAGGCCCTAATCTGGTTCCGGCCCGGCATGCTGAGCCTTTGGTTAATTCCTCTTCCTGGTGGGAAATGAGAGTTAAATTTGCCCGTCCAGACACCTCCAGCTAGCCTCTCATTGGTTCTCGCTATTCCTGTTCATCTTCCGCAGAAATTGCAAACTGGGCCAAACAGGAGGTTAAAGGGACTGACTCTCCAAGTGGGGAGAGTGTTAGTAAAGCGTCTGGAATGTTGCACCCGAGTACCAGGGGAGGAAAACTGAGACATATTTGAACACGTCTCCCGATCACATGGTTGATCATACTCTAGGTTCCACATGCATGTTTTAGCTGAAGGAAGAATACCTTAAACCTGGGTAGTTGAAACCCGTGGAATGGGTACCATGCAATATGACTTCAAAGGGTCTTCATTTGCTCACCGAACCTCTCCAATCCTATCACTGCTGCGTTTATGCCCCTGTACACATGCTTGATTCTCTTTCTGAGACATAGCAATTCTTAGGTTTTAAGATACTTACAAGTCAGGTACATTCTTAGGCGTTTAATATGCGGTGTTGAGTCCATTTCGTTGAGCAAGGAGTAGCTCTTGTCTATTCCATATTTGGCTTAAGGAACTTTATCTGTGCTCATTTCAATCTCTGGTTTTATGCAGCACCCCAACTCACCTTTACCCTTAAGCAAGCATAAGTTGTTTTTCTAAATTTGAGACCCTGTTCTGTTCTGTAATTCAGTTCCTGTGTAGCCAAGTTTCCATTCCGTGTATTACTGATATCTTATGATGTTTCTTTTTCTGTGTGACTTATTTCAGTTAGAATCATCATACCTGAATCCACTCATTGTGATGCTAAGGGCCTGATGACATAGATTTCATTGCTGAGTGATATTGATTTGTAAGTAAATACCACAACTTCTTTATCCATTTTTCACTTTCTGCGATGTTGAACTTGTACTGTAAACGAGGTTCTTGTAAACAGAGGCGTCCCAAACTTTGGGGTGGCTGTGTCTTTTTGATTTTAATTTCCCTAAGCTATAGGACTATAAGTGGCAGTGCCCTAGGCTCTGTTGCTTTGTTTTTTAGATGTTTCAGGAAACACCATACACTTCTCCCGAGTGTCTGTTGGCAATTTACATCCCGCCCATCAGCATAACAAGGCTCCCAGTTCTCCATGGCCTGTCCTGCCTTTCTGGATTTTACACTTTTTTGAGATGGCCCTTTTGACCGGGGGGAAGTGAGACTTCATTGTAGTGCAGATTTCCTTTGCAAGCTTGCTTGGTTGGCCAAAAAGTGCGTATGCGTTTTTTCCTGAATATATTCAGGAAAAAACGCATACGCCCTTTTTGGCCAAGTGCATCATTGTGGACGTTCTGCCTCTTTTCCTATGCTTTCAATGCAATTCCAGTCTACCTCCTGAAATCGGTTTCCTGCACTTCTGCCCCGCTTTCAAGTCCTCTTGGCAGCCTTACTTCAGTCTATTTTTGGACGATAGCTGTCATTTATAACTCTGCAGGTTTGTGAATTACAGTGCCCCAGAGCTCCTTTCTTCAACTCGCTTTCTTTTGAGCTGGCCGCAACACCAAAGGATGGCTTCAGGCCCTAATCTGGTTCTGGTACGGCACGCTGAGCCTTTGGTTATTTCCTCTTCCTGGTGGGAAATGAGAGTTAAATTTGCCCCTCCAGACACCTCCAACTAGCCTCTCATTGGTTCTCGCTATTCCTGTTCATCTTCCGCAGAAATTGCAAACTGGGCCAAACAGGAGGTTAAAGGCGCTGACTCTCCAAGTGGGGAGAGTGTTAGTAAAGCGTCTGGAATGTTGCACCCGAGTACCAGGGGAGGAAAACTGAGACATATTTGAACACGTCTCCCGTTCACATGGTTGATCATACTTGGGTTCCACATGCATGTTTTAGCTGAAGGAAGAATACCTTAAACCTGGAGAGTTGAGACCCGTGTAATGGGTACCATGCAATATGACTTCAAAGGGTCTTCATTTGCTCACCGAACCTCTCCAATCCTATCACTGCTGCGTTTATGCCCCTGTACACATGCTTGATTCTCTTTCGGAGACATAGCAATCCATAGGTTTTAAGATACTTACTAGTCAGGTACATTCTTAGGCGTTTAATATGCGGTGTTGAGTCCATTTCGTTGAGCAAGGAGTAGCTCTTGTCTATTCCATATTTGACTTAAGGAACTTTATCTGTGCTCATTTCAATCTCTGGTTTTATGCAGCACCCCAACTCACCTTTACCCTTAAGCAAGCATAAGTTGTTTTTCTAAATTTGAGTCCCTGTTCTGTTCTGTAATTCAGTTCCTGTGTAGCCAAGTTTACATTCCGTGTATTACTGATATCTTATGATGTTTCTTTTTCTGTGTGACTTACTTCAGTTAGAATCATCATACCTGAATCCACTCATTGTGATGCTAAGGGCCTGATGACACAGATTTCATTGCTGAGTGATATTGCTTTGTAAGTAAATACCACAACTTCTTTATCCATTTTTCACTTTCTGCGATGTTGAACTTGTACTGTAAACGAGGTTCTTGTAAACAGAGCCGTTCCAAACTTTGGGGTGGCTGTGTCTTTTTGATTTTAATTTCCCTAAGCTATAGGACCATAAGTGGAAGTGCCCTAGGTTCTGTTGCTTTGTTTTTTAGATGTTTCAGGAAACACCATACACTTCTCCCGAGTGGTTGTTGGCAATTTACATCCCGCCCATCAGCATAACAAGGCTCCCAGTTCTCCATGGCCTGTCCTGCCTTTCTGGATTTTACACTTTTTTCAGATGGCCCTTTTGACCGGGGGGAAGTGAGACTTCATTGTAGTGCAGATTTCCTTTGCAAGCTTGCTTGGTTGGCCAAAAAGGGCGTATGCGTTTTTTCCTGAATATATTCAGGAAAAAACGCATACGCCCTTTTTGGCCAAGTGCATCATTGTGGACGTTCTGCCTCTTTTCCTATGCTTTCAATGCAATTCCAGTCTACCTCCTGAAATCGGTTTCCTGCAATTCTGCCCCGCTTTCAAGTCCTCTTGGCAGCCTTACTTCAGTCTATTTTTGGACGATAGCTGTCATTTATAACTCTGCAGGTTTGTGAATTACAGTGCCCCTGAGCTCCTTTCTTCAACTCGCTTTCTTTTGAGCTGGCCGCAACACCGCAGGATGGCTTCAGGCCCTAATCTGGTTCCGGTACGGCACGCTGAGCCTTTGGTTATTTCCTCTTCCTGGTGGGAAATGAGAGTTAAATTTGCCCGTCCAGACACCTTCAGCTAGCCTCTCATTGGTTCTCGCTATTCCTGTTCATCTTCCGCAGAAATTGCAAACTGGGCCAAACAGGAGGTTAAAGGCGCTGACTCTCCAAGTGGGGAGAGTGTTAGTAAAGCGTCTGGAATGTTGCACCCGAGTACCAGGGGAGGAAAACTGAGACATATTTGAACACGTCTCCCGTTCACATGGTTGATCATACTTGGGTTCCACATGCATGTCTTAGCTGAAGGAAGAATACTTTAAACCTGGAGAGTTGAGACCCGTGTAATGGGTACCATGCAATATGACTTCAAAGGGTCTTCATTTGCTCACCGAACCTCTCCAATCCTATCACTGCTGCGTTTATGCCCCTGTACACATGCTTGATTCTCTTTCGGAGACATAGCAATCCATAGGTTTCAAGATACTTACTAGTCAGGTACATTCTTAGGCGTTTAATATGGGGTGTTGAGTCCATTTCGTTGAGCAAGGAGTAGCTCTTGTCTATTCCATATTTGGCTTAAGGAACTTTATCTGTGCTCATTTCAATCTCTGGTTTTATGCAGCACCCCAACTCACCTTTACCCTTAAGCAAGAATAAGTTGTTTTTCTAAATTTGAGACCCTGTTCTGTTCTGTAATTCAGGTCCTGTGTAGCCAAGTTTACATTCCGTGTATTACTGATATCTTATGATGTTTCTTTTTCTGTGTGACTTATTTCAGTTAGAATCATCGTACCTGAATCTACTCATTATGCTGCTACGGGCCTGATGACATAGATTTCATTGCTGAGTGATACTGCATTGTACGTAAGTACCACAAGTTCTTTATCCATTTTTCACTTTCTGCGATGTTGAACTTGTACTGTAAACGAGGTTCTTGTAAACAGAGCCGTTCCAAATTTTGGGGTGGCTGTGTCTTTTTGATTTTAATTTCCCTAAGCTATAGGACCATAAGTGGCAGTGCCCTAGGCTCTGTTGCTTTGTTTTTTAGATGTTTCAGGAAACACCATACACTTCTCCCGAGTGTCTGTTGGCAATTTACATCCTGCCCATCAGCATAACAAGGCTCCCAGTTCTCAATGGCCTGTTGCCTTTCTGGATTTTACACTTTTTTCAGATGGCCCTTTTGACCGGGGGGAAGTGAGACTTCATTGTAGTGCAGATTTCCTTTGCAAGCTTGCTTGGTTGGCCAAAAAGGGCGTATGCGTTTTTTCCTGAATATATTCAGGAAAAAACGCATACGCCCTTTTCGGCCAAGTGCATCATTGTGGACGTTCTGCCTCTTTTCCTATGCTTTCAATGCAATTCGTCTACCTCCTGAAATCGGTTTCCTGCAATTCTGACCCGCTTTCAAGTCCTCTTGGCAGCCTTACTTCAGTCTATTTTTGGACGATAGCTGTCATTTATAACTCTGCAGGTTTGTGAATTACAGTGCCCCTGAGCTCCTTTCTTCAACTCGCTTTCTTGTGACCTGGCCGCAACACCGCAGGATGGCTTCAGGCCCTAAACTGGTTCCGGCACGGCACGCTGAGCCTTTGGTTATTTCCTCTTCCTGGTGGGAAATGAGAGTTAAATTTGCCCGTCCAGACACCTCCAGCTAGTCTCTCATTGGTTCTCGCTATTCCTGTTCATCTTCCGCAGAAATTGCAAACTGGGCCAAACAGGAGGTTAAAGGGACTGACTCTCCAAGTGGGGAGAGTGTTAGTAAAGCGTCTGGAATGTTGCACCCGAGTACCAGGGGAGGAAAACTGAGACATATTTGAACACGTCTCCCGTTCACATGGTTGATCATACTTGGGTTCCACATGCATGTTTTAGCTGAAGGAAGAATATCTTAAACCTGGAAAGTTAAGACCCGTGTAATGGGTACCATGCAATATGACTTCAAAGGGTCTTCATTTGCTCACCGAACCTCTCCAATCCTATCACTGCTGCATTTATGCCCCTGTACACATGCTTGATTCTCTTTCGGAGACATAGCAATCCATAGGTTTTAAGATACTTACTAGTCAGGTACATTCTTAGGCGTTTAATATGGGGTGTTGAGTCCATATCGTTGAGCAAGGAGTAGCTCTTGTCTATTCCATATTTGGCTTAAGGAACTTTATCTGTGCTCATTTCAATCTCTGGTTTTATGCAGCACCCCAACTCACCTTTACCCTTAAGCAAGAATAAGTTGGTTTTCTAAATTTGAGACCCTGTTCTGTTCTGTAATTCAGTTCCTGTGTAGCCAAGTTTCCATTCCGTGTATTACTGATATCTTATGATGTTTCTTTTTCTGTGTGACTTATTTCAGTTAGAATCATCATACCTGAATCCACTCATTGTGCTGCTAAGGGCCTGATGACACAGATTTCATTGCTGAGTGATATTGCTTTGTAAGTAAATACCACAACTTCTTTATCCATTTTTCACTTTCTGCGATGTTGAACTTTTACTGTAAACGAGGTTCTTGTAAACAGAGGCGTCCCAAACTTTGGGGTGGCTGTGTCTTTTTGATTTTAATTTCCCTAAGCTATAGGACCATAAGTGGCAGTGCCCTAGGCTCTGTTGCTTTGTTTTTTAGATGTTTCAGGAAACACCATACACTTCTCCCGAGTGTCTGTTGGCAATTTACATCCCGCCCATCAGCATAACAAGGCTCCCAGTTCTCCATGGCCTGTCCTGCCTTTCTGGATTTTACACTTTTTTCAGATGGCCCTTTTGACCGGGGGGAAGTGAGACTTCATTGTAGTGCAGATTTACTTTGCAAGCTTGCTTGGTTGGCCAAAAAGGGCGTATGTGTTTTTTCCTGAATATATTCAGGAAAAAACGCATACGCCCTTTTTGGCCAAGTGCATCATTGTGGACGTTCTGCCTCTTTTCCTATGCTTGCAATGCAATTCCAGTCTGCCTCCTGAAATCGGTTTCCTGCAATTCTGCCCCGCTTTCAAGTCCTCTTGGCAGCCTTACTTCAGTATATTTTTGGACGATAGCTGTCATTTATAACTCTGCAGGTTAGTGAATTACAGTGCCCCTGAGCTCCTTTCTTCAACTCGCTTTCTTGTGAACTGGCCGCAACACTGCAGGATGGCTTCAGGCCCTAATCTGGTTCCGGTACGGCACGCTGAGCCTTTGGTTATTTCCTCTTCCTGGTGGGAAATGAGAGTTAAATTTGCCCGTCCAGACACCTCCAGCTAGCCTCTCATTGGTTCTCGCTATTCCTGTTCATCTTCCGCAGAAATTGCAAACTGGGCCAAACAGGAGGTTAAAGGCGCTGACTCTCCAAGTGGGGAGAGTGTTAGTAAAGCGTCTGGAATGTTGCACCCGAGTACCAGGGGAGGAAAACTGAGACATATTTGAACACGTCTCCCGTTCACATGGTTGATCATACTTGGGTTCCACATGCATGTTTTAGCTGAAGGAAGAATACCTTAAACCTGGGTAGTTGAAACCCGTGTAATGGGTACCATGCAATATGACTTCAAAGGGTCTTCATTTGCTCACCGAACCTCTCCAATCCTATCACTGCTGCGTTTATGCCCCTGTACACATGCTTGATTCTCTTTTGGAGACATAGCAATCCATAGGTTTTACGATAATTACTAGTCAGGTACATTCTTAGGCGTTTAATATGCGGTGTTGAGTCCATTTCGTTGAGCAAGGAGTAGCTCTTGTCTATTCCATATTTGACTTAAGGAACTTTATCTGTGCTCATTTCAATCTCTGGTTTTATGCAGCACCCCAACTCACCTTTACCCTTAAGCAAGCATAAGTTCGTTTTCTAAATTTGAGACCCTGTTCTGTTCTGTAATTCAGTTCCTTTGTAGCCAAGTTTACATTCCGTGTATTAGTGATATCTTATGATGTTTCTTTTTCTGTGTGACTTATTTCAGTTAGAATCATCATACCTGAATCCACTCATTGTGATGCTAAGGGCCTGATGACATAGATTTCATTGCTGAGTGATATTGCTTTGTAAGTAAATACCACAACTTCTTTATCCATTTTTCACTTTCTGCGATGTTGAACTTGTACTGTAAACGAGGTTCTTGTAAACAGAGGCATCCCAAACTTTGGGGTGGCTGTGTCTTTTTGATTTTAATTTCCCTAAGCTATAGGACCATAAGTGGCAGTGCCCTAGGCTCTGTTGCTTTGTTTTTTAGATGTTTCAGGAAACACCATACACTTCTCCCGAGTGTCTGTTGGCAATTTACATCCCGCCCATCAGCATAACAAGGCTCCCAGTTCTCCATGGCCTGTCCTGCCTTTCTGGATTTTACACTTTTTTCAGATGGCCCTTTTGACCGGGGGGAAGTGAGACTTCATTGTAGTGCAGATTTCCTTTGCAAGCTTGCTTGGTTGGCCAAAAAGGGCGTATGCGTTTTTTCCTGAATATATTCAGGAAAAAACGCATACTCCCTTTTTGGCCAAGTGCATCATTGTGGACGTTCTGCCTCTTTTCCTATGCTTTCAATGCAATTCCAGTCTACCTCCTGAAATCGGTTTCCTGCAATTCTGCCCCGCTTTCAAGTCCTCTTGGCAGCCTTACTTCAGTCTATTTTTGGACGATAGCTGTCATTTATAACTCTGCAGTTTTGTGAATTACAGTGCCCCGGAGCTCCTTTCTTCAACTCGCTTTCTTGTGACCTGGCCGCAACACCGCAGGATGGCTTCAGGCCCTAATCTGGTTCCGGCCCGGCATGCTGAGCCTTTGGTTATTTCCTCTTCCTGGTGGGAAATGAGAGTTAAATTTGCCCGTCCAGACACCTCCAGCTAGCCTCTCATTGGTTCTCGCTATTCCTGTTCATCTTCCGCAGAAATTGCAAACTGGGCCAAACAGGAGGTTAAAGGCGCTGACTCTCCAAGTGGGGAGAGTGTTAGTAAAGCGTCTGGAATGTTGCACCCGAGTACCAGGGGAGGAAAACTGAGACATATTTGAACATATCTCCCGATCATATGGTTGATCATACTCTGGGTTCCACATGCATGTTTTAGCTGAAGGAAGAATACCTTAAACCTGGAGAGTTGAGACCCGTGTAATGGGTACCATGCAATATGACTTCAAAGGGTCTTCATTTGTTCACCGAACCTCTCCAATCCTATCACTGCTGCGTTTATGCCCCTGTACACATGCTTGATTCTCTTTCGGAGACATAGCAATCCATAGGTTTTAAGATACTTACTAGTCAGGTACATTCTTAGGCGTTTAATATGCGGTGTTGAGTCCATTTCGTTGAGCAAGGAGTAGCTCTTGTCTATTCCATATTTGACTTAAGGAACTTTATCTGTGCTCATTTCAATCTCTGGTTTTATGCAGCACCCCAACTCACCTTTACCCTTAAGCAAGCATAAGTTGCTTTTCTAAATTTGAGACCCTGTTCTGTTCTGTAATTCAGTTCCTGTGTAGCCAAGTTTACATTCCGTATTAGTGATATCTTATGATGTTTCTTTTTCTGTGTGACTTATTTCAGTTAGAATCATCATACCTGAATCCACTCATTGTGATGCTAAGGGCCTGATGACATAGATTTCATTGCTGAGTGATATTGCTTTGTAAGTAAATACCACAACTTCTTTATCCATTTTTCACTTTCTGCGATGTTGAACTTGTACTGTAAACGAGGTTCTTGTAAACAGAGGCATCCCAAACTTTCGGGTGGCTGTGTCTTTTTGATTTTAATTTCCCTAAGCTATAGGACCATAAGTGGCAGTGCCCTAGGCTCTGTTGCTTTGTTTTTTAGATGTTTCAGGAAACACCATACACTTCTCCCGAGTGTCTGTTGGCAATTTACATCCCGCCCATCAGCATAACAAGGCTCCCAGTTCTCCATGGCCTGTCCTGCCTTTCTGGATTTTACACTTTTTTCAGATGGCCCTTTTGACCGGGGGGAAGTGAGACTTCATTGTAGTGCAGATTTCCTTTGCAAGCTTGCTTGGTTGGCCAAAAAGGGCGTATGCGTTTTTTCCTGAATATATTCAGGAAAAAACGCATACGCCCTTTTTGGCCAAGTGCATCATTGTGGACGTTCTGCCTCTTTTCCTATGCTTTCAATGCAATTCCAGTCTACCTCCTGAAATCGGTTTCCTGCAATTCTGCCCCGCTTTCAAGTCCTCTTGGCAGCCTTACTTCAGTCTATTTTTGGACGATAGCTGTCATTTATAACTCTGCAGGTTTGTGAATTACAGTGCCCCGGAGCTCCTTTCTTCAACTGGCTTTCTTGTGACCTGGCCGCAACACCGCAGGATGGCTTCAGGCCCTAATCTGGTTCCGGCCCGGCATGCTGAGCCTTTGGTTAATTCCTCTTCCTGGTGGGAAATGAGAGTTAAATTTGCCCGTCCAGACACCTCCAGCTAGCCTCTCATTGGTTCTCGCTATTCCTGTTCATCTTCCGCAGAAATTGCAAACTGGGCCAAACAGGAGGTTAAAGGGACTGACTCTCCAAGTGGGGAGAGTGTTAGTAAAGCGTCTGGAATGTTGCACCCGAGTACCAGGGGAGGAAAACTGAGACATATTTGAACACGTCTCCCGATCACATGGTTGATCATACTCTAGGTTCCACATGCATGTTTTAGCTGAAGGAAGAATACCTTAAACCTGGGTAGTTGAAACCCGTGGAATGGGTACCATGCAATATGACTTCAAAGGGTCTTCATTTGCTCACCGAACCTCTCCAAACCTATCACTGCTGCGTTTACGCCCCTGTACACATGCTTGATTCTCTTTCGGAGACATAGCAATCCATAGGTTTTAAGATACTTACTAGTCAGGTACATTCTTAGGCGTTTAATATGGGGTGTTGAGTCCATATCGTTGAGCAAGGAGTAGCTCTTGTCTATTCCATATTTGGCTTAAGGAACTTTATCTGTGCTCATTTCAATCTCTGGTTTTATGCAGCACCCCAAGTCACCTTTACCTTTAAGCAAGAATAAGTTGGTTTTCTAAATTTGAGACCCTGTTCTGTTCTGTAATTCAGTTCCTGTGTAGCCAAGTTTCCATTCCGTGTATTACTGATATCTTATGATGTTTCTTTTTCTGTGTGACTTATTTCAGTTAGAATCATCATACCTGAATCCACTCATTGTGCTGCTAAGGGCCTGATGACACAGATTTCATTGCTGAGTGATATTGCTTTGTAAGTAAATACCACAACTTCTTTATCCATTTTTCACTTTCTGCGATGTTGAACTTGTACTGTAAACGAGGTTCTTGTAAACAGAGCCGTTCCAAACTTTGGGGTGGCTGTGTCTTTTTGATTTTAATTTCCCTAAGCTATAGGACCATAAGTGGAAGTGCCCTAGGTTCTGTTGCTTTGTTTTTTAGATGTTTCAGGAAACACCATACACTTCTCCCGAGTGTCTGTTGGCAATTTACATCCCGCCCATCAGCATAACAAGGCTCCCAGTTCTCCATGGCCTGTCCTGCCTTTCTGGATTTTACACTTTTTTCAGATGGCCCTTTTGACCGGGGGGAAGTGAGACTTCATTGTAGTGCAGATTTCCTTTGCAAGCTTGCTTGGTTGGCCAAAAAGGGCGTATGCGTTTTTTCCTGAATATATTCAGGAAAAAACGCATACGCACTTTTCGGCCAAGTGCATCATTGTGGACGTTCTGCCTCTTTTCCTATGCTTTCAATGCAATTCCAGTCTACCTCCTGAAATCGGTTTCCTGCAATTCTGCCCCGCTTTCAAGTCCTCTTGGCAGCCTTACTTCAGTCTATTTTTGGACGATAGCTGTCATTTATAACTCTGCAGGTTTGTGCATTACAGTGCCCCTGAGCTCTTTTCTTCAACTCGGTTTCTTTTGAGCTGGCCGCAACACCGCAGGATGGCTTCAGGCCCTAATCTGGTTCCGGTACGGCACGCTGGGCCTTTGGTTATTTCCTCTTCCTGGTGGGAAATGAGAGTTAAATTTGCCCGTCCAGACACCTCCAGCTAGCCTCTCATTGGTTCTCGCTATTCCTGTTCATCTTCCGCAGAAATTGCAAACTGGGCCAAACAGGAGGTTAAAGGCGCTGACTCTCCAAGTGGGGAGAGTGTTAGTAAAGCGTCTGGAATGTTGCACCCGAGTACCAGGGGAGGAAAACTGAGACATATTTGAACATATCTCCCGATCATATGGTTGATCATACTCTGGGTTCCACATGCATGTTTTAGCTGAAGGAAGAATACCTTAAACCTGGAGAGTTGAGACCCGTGTAATGGGTACCATGCAATATGACTTCAAAGGGTCTTCATTTGTTCACCGAACCTCTCCAATCCTATCACTGCTGCGTTTATGCCCCTGTACACATGCTTGATTCTCTTTCGGAGACATAGCAATCCATAGGTTTTAAGATACTTACTAGTCAGGTACATTCTTAGGCGTTTAATATGCGGTGTTGAGTCCATTTCGTTGAGCAAGGAGTAGCTCTTGTCTATTCCATATTTGACTTAAGGAACTTTATCTGTGCTCATTTCAATCTCTGGTTTTATGCAGCACCCCAACTCACCTTTACCCTTAAGCAAGCATAAGTTGGTTTTCTAAATTTGAGAACCTGTTCTGTTTTGGAATTCAGTTCCTGTGTAGCCAAGTTTACATTCCGTGTATTACTGATATCTTATGATGTTTCTTTTTCTGTGTGACTTATTTCAGTTAGAATCATCGTACCTGAATCTACTCATTATGCTGCTACGGGCCTGATGACATAGATTTCATTGCTGAGTGATATTGCTTTGTAAGTAAATACCACAACTTCTTTATCCATTTTTCACTTTCTGCGATGTTGAACTTGTACTGTAAACGAGGTTCTTGTAAACAGAGCCGTTCCAAACTTTGAGGTGGCTGTGTCTTTTTGATTTTAATTTCCCTAAGCTATAGGACCATAAGTGGCAGTGCCCTAGGCTCTGTTCCTTTGTTTTTTAGATGTTTCAGGAAACACAATACACTTCTCCCAAGTGTCTGTTGGCAATTTACATCCCGCCCATCAGCATAACAAGGCTCCCAGTTCTCCATGGCCTGTCCTGCCTTTCTGGATTTTACACTTTTTTCAGATGGCCCTTTTGACCGGGGGGAAGTGAGACTTCATTGTAGTGCAGATTTCCTTTGCAAGCTTGCTTGTTTGGCCAAAAAGGGCGTATGCGTTTTTTCCTGAATATATTCAGGAAAAAACGCATACGCCCTTTTTGGCCAAGTGCATCATTGTTGACGTTCTGCCTCTTTTCCTATGCTTTCAATGCAATTCCTGTCTACCTCCTGAAATTGGTTTCCTGCAATTCTGCCCCGCTTTCAAGTCCTCTTGGCAGCCTTACTTCAGTCTATTTTTGGACGATAGCTGTCATTTATAACTCTGCAGGTTTGTGAATTACAGTGCCCCTGAGCTCCTTTCTTCAACTCGCTTTCTTGTGACCTGGCCGCAACACCGCAGGATGGCTTCAGGCCCTAATCTGGTTCCGGCCCGGCATGCTGAGCCTTTGGTTAATTCCTCTTCCTGGTTGGAAATGAGAGTTAAATTTGCCCGTCCAGACACCTCCAGCTAGCCTCTCATTGGTTCTCGCTATTCCTGTTCATCTTCCGCAGAAATTGCAAACTGGGCCAAACAGGAGGTTAAAGGGACTGACTCTCCAAGTGGGGAGAGTGTTAGTAAAGCGTCTGGAATGTTGCACCCGAGTACCAGGGGAGGAAAACTGAGACATATTTGAACACGTCTCCCGTTCACATGGTTGATCATACTTGGGTTCCACATGCATGTTTTAGCTGAAGGAAGAATACCTTAAACCTGGAGAGTTAAGACCCGTGTAATGGGTACCATGCAATATGACTTCAAAGGGTCTTCATTTGCTCACCGAACCTCTCCAATCCTATCACTGCTGCGTTTATGCCCCTGTACACATGCTTGATTCTCTTTCGGAGACATAGCAATCCATAGGTTTTAAGATACTTACTAGTCAGGTACATTCTTAGGCGTTTAATATGGGGTGTTGAGTCCAATTTGTTGAGCAAGGAGTAGCTCTTGTCTATTCCATATTTGACTTAAGGAACTTTATCTGTGCTCATTTCAATCTCTGGTTTTATGCAGCACCCCAACTCACCTTTACCCTTAAGCAAGCATGAGTTGGTTTTCTAAATTTGAGACCCTGTTCTGTTCTGTAATTCAGTTCCTGTGTAGCCAAGTTTACATTCCGTGTATTACTGATATCTTATGATGTTTCTTTTTCTGTGTGACTTATTTCAGTTAGAATCATCATACCTGAATCCACTCATTGTGCTGCTAAGGGCCTGATGACACAGATTTCATTGCTGAGTGATATTGCTTTGTAAGTAAATACCACAACTTCTTTATCCATTTTTCACTTTCTGCGATGTTGAACTTGTACTGTAAACGAGGTTCTTGTAAACAGAGCCGTCCCAAACTTTGGGCTGGCTGTGTCTTTTTGATTTTAATTTCCCTAAGCTATAGGACCATAAGTGGCAGTGCCCTAGGCTCTGTTGCTTTGTTTTTTAGATGTTTCAGGAAACACCATACACTTCTCCCGAGTGTCTGTTGGCAATTTACATCCCGCCCATCAGCATAACAAGGCTCCCAGTTCTCCATGGCCTGTCCTGCCTTTCTGGATTTTACACTTTTTTCAGATGGCCCTTTTGACCGGGGGGAAGT
The DNA here is from genome assembly GCF_949987515.2 of Delphinus delphis. Classification (NCBI taxonomy): domain Eukaryota; kingdom Metazoa; phylum Chordata; class Mammalia; order Artiodactyla; family Delphinidae; genus Delphinus; species Delphinus delphis. Next base: position 357,123 of record NW_027192796.1, on the reverse strand, counting down.
GAGACTTCATTGTAGTGCAGATTTCCTTTGCAAGCTTGCTTGGTTGGCCAAAAAGGGCGTATGCGTTTTTTCCTGAATATATTCAGGAAAAAACGCATACGCCCTTTTTGGCCAAGTGCATCATTGTGGACGTTCTGCCTCTTTTCCTATGCTTTCAATGCAATTCCAGTCTACCTCCTGAAATCGGTTTCCTGCAATTCTGCCCCGCTTTCAAGTCCTCTTGGCAGCCTTACTTCAGTCTATTTTTGGACGATAGCTGTCATTTATAACTCTGCAGGTTTGTGAATTACAGTGCCCCTGAGCTCCTTTCTTCAACTCGCTTTCTTGTGACCTGGCCGCAACACCGCAGGATGGCTTCAGGCCCTAATCTGGTTCTGGCCCGGCATGCTGAGCCTTTGGTTAATTCCTCTTCCTGGTGGGAAATGAGAGTTAAATTTGCCCGTCCAGACACCTCCAGCTAGCCTCTCATTGGTTCTCGCTATTCCTGTTCATCTTCCGCAGAAATTGCAAACTGGGCCAAACAGGAGGTTAAAGGGACTGACTCTCCAAGTGGGGAGAGTGTTAGTAAAGCGTCTGGAATGTTGCACCCGAGTACCAGGGGAGGAAAACTGAGACATATTTGAACACGTCTCCCGATCACATGGTTGATCATACTCTAGGTTCCACATGCATGTTTTAGCTGAAGGAAGAATACCTTAAACCTGGGTAGTTGAGACCCGTGGAATGGGTACCATGCAATATGACTTCAAAGGGTCTTCATTTGCTCACCGAACCTCTCCAATCCTATCACTGCTGCGTTTACGCCCCTGTACACATGCTTGATTCTCTTTCGGAGACATAGCAATCCATAGGTTTTAAGATACTTACTAGTCAGGTACATTCTTAGGCGTTTAATATGGGGTGTTGAGTCCATTTCGTTGAGCAAGGAGTAGCTCTTGTCTATTCCATATTTGGCTTAAGGAACTTTATCTGTGCTCATTTCAATCTCTGGTTTTATGCAGCACCCCAACTCACCTTTACCTTTAAGCAAGAATAAGTTGGTTTTCTAAATTTGAGACCCTGTTCTGTTCTGTAATTCAGTTCCTGTGTAGCCAAGTTTCCATTCCGTGTATTACTGATATCTTATGATGTTTCTTTTTCTGTGTGACTTATTTCAGTTAGAATCATCATACCTGAATCCACTCATTGTGCTGCTAAGGGCCTGATGACACAGATTTCATTGCTGAGTGATATTGCTTTGTAAGTAAATACCACAACTTCTTTATCCATTTTTCACTTTCTGCGATGTTGAACTTGTACTGTAAACGAGGTTCTTGTAAACAGAGCCGTTCCAAACTTTGGGGTGGCTGTGTCTTTTTGATTTTAATTTCCCTAAGCTATAGGGCCATAAGTGGAAGTGCCCTAGGTTCTGTTGCTTTGTTTTTTAGATGTTTCAGGAAACACCATACACTTCTCCTGAGTGTCTGTTGGCAATTTACATCCCGCCCATCAGCATAACAAGGCTCCCAGTTCTCCATGGCCTGTCCTGCCTTTCTGGATTTTACACTTTTTTGAGATGGCCCTTTTGACCGGGGGGAAGTGAGACTTCATTGTAGTGCAGATTTCCTTTGCAAGCTTGCTTGGTTGGCCAAAAAGGGCGTATGCGTTTTTTCCTGAATATATTCAGGAAAAAACGCATACGCCCTTTTTGGCCAAGTGCATCATTGTGGACGTTCTGCCTCTTTTCCTATGCTTTCAATGCAATTCCAGTCTACCTCCTGAAATCGGTTTCCTGCAATTCTGCCCCGCTTTCAAGTCCTCTTGGCAGTCTTACTTCAGTCTATTTTTGGACGATAGCTGTCATTTATAACTCTGCAGGTTTGTGAATTACAGTGCCCCTGAGCTCCTTTCTTCAACTCGCTTTCTTTTGAGCTGCCCGCAACACCGCAGGATGGCTTCAGGCCCTAATCTGGTTCCGGTACGGCACGCTGAGCCTTTGGTTATTTCCTCTTCCTGGTGGAAAATGAGAGTTAAATTTGCCCGTCCAGACACCTCCAGCTAGCCTCTCATTGGTTCTCGCTATTCCTGTTCATCTTCCGCAGAAATTGCAAACTGGGCCAAGCAGGAGGTTAAAGGCGCTGACTCTCCAAGTGGGGAGAGTGTTAGTAATGCGTCTGGAATGTTGCACCCGAGTACCAGGGGAGGAAAACTGAGACATATTTGAACACGTCTCCCGTTCACATGGTTGATCATACTTGGGTTCCACATGCATGTTTTAGCTGAAGGAAGAATACCTTAAACCTGGAGAATTGAGACCCGTGTAATGGGTACCATGCAATATGACTTCAAAGGGTCTTCATTTGCTCACCGAACCTCTCCAATCCTATCACTGCTGCGTTTATGCCCCTGTACACATGCTTGATTCTCTTTTGGAGACATAGCAATCCATAGGTTTTACGATACTTACTAGTCAGGTACATTCTTAGGCGTTTAATATGCGGTGTTGAGTCCATTTCGTTGAGCAAGGAGTAGCTCTTGTCTATTCCATATTTGACTTAAGGAACTTTATCTGTGCTCATTTCAATCTCTGGTTTTATGCAGCACCCCAACTCACCTTTACCCTTAAGCAAGCATAAGTTGGTTTTCTAAATTTGAGACCCTGTTCTGTTCTGTAATTCAGTTCCTGTGTAGCCAAGTTTACATTCCGTATTAGTGATATCTTATGATGTTTCTTTTTCTGTGTGACTTATTTCAGTTAGAATCATCATACCTGAATCCACTCATTGTGATGCTAAGGGCCTGATGACACAGATTTCATTGCTGAGTGATATTGCTTTGTAAGTAAATACCACAACTTCTTTATCCATTTTTCACTTTCTGCGATGTTGAACTTGTACTGTAAACGAGGTTCTTGTAAACAGAGGCGTCCCAAACTTTGGGGTGGCTGTGTCTTTTTGATTTTAATTTCCCTAAGCTATAGGACCATAAGTGGCAGTGCCCTAGGCTCTGTTGCTTTGTTTTTTAGATGTTTCAGGAAACACCATACACTTCTCCCGAGTGTCTGTTGGCAATTTACATCCCGCCCATCAGCATAACAAGGCTCCCAGTTCTCCATGGCCTGTCCTGCCTTTCTGGATTTTACACTTTTTTCAGATGGCCCTTTTGACCGGGGGGAAGTGAGACTTCATTGTAGTGCAGATTTCCTTTGCAAGCTTGCTTGGTTGGCCAAAAAGGGCGTATGCGTTTTTTCCTGAATATATTCAGGAAAAAACGCATACGCCCTTTTTGGCCAAGTGCATCATTGTGGACGTTCTGCCTCTTTTCCTATGCTTTCAATGCAATTCCAGTCTACCTCCTGAAATCGGTTTCCTGCAATTCTGCCCCGCTTTCAAGTCCTCTTGGCAGCCTTACTTCAGTCTATTTTTGGACGATAGCTGTCATTTATAACTCTGCAGGTTTGTGAATTACAGTGCCCCGGAGCTCCTTTCTTCAACTGGCTTTCTTGTGACCTGGCCGCAACACCGCAGGATGGCTTCAGGCCCTAATCTGGTTCTGGCCCGGCATGCTGAGCCTTTGGTTAATTCCTCTTCCTGGTGGGAAATGAGAGTTAAATTTGCCCGTCCAGACACCTCCAGCTAGCCTCTCATTGGTTCTCGCTATTCCTGTTCATCTTCCGCAGAAATTGCAAACTGGGCCAAACAGGAGGTTAAAGGGACTGACTCTCCAAGTGGGGAGAGTGTTAGTAAAGCGTCTGGAATGTTGCACCCGAGTACCAGGGGAGGAAAACTGAGACATATTTGAACACGTCTCCCGATCACATGGTTGATCATACTCTAGGTTCCACATGCATGTTTTAGCTGAAGGAAGAATACCTTAAACCTGGGTAGTTGAAACCCGTGGAATGGGTACCATGCAATATGACTTCAAAGGGTCTTCATTTGCTCACCGAACCTCTCCAAACCTATCACTGCTGCGTTTACGCCCCTGTACACATGCTTGATTCTCTTTCGGAGACATAGCAATCCATAGGTTTTAAGATACTTACTAGTCAGGTACATTCTTAGGCGTTTAATATGGGGTGTTGAGTCCATATCGTTGAGCAAGGAGTAGCTCTTGTCTATTCCATATTTGGCTTAAGGAACTTTATCTGTGCTCATTTCAATCTCTGGTTTTATGCAGCACCCCAACTCACCTTTACCTTTAAGCAAGAATAAGTTGGTTTTCTAAATTTGAGACCCTGTTCTGTTCTGTAATTCAGTTCCTGTGCAGCCAAGTTTCCATTCCGTGTATTACTGATATCTTATGATGTTTCTTTTTCTGTGTGACTTATTTCAGTTAGAATCATCATACCTGAATCCACTCATTGTGCTGCTAAGGGCCTGATGACACAGATTTCATTGCTGAGTGATATTGCTTTGTAAGTAAATACCACAACTTCTTTATCCATTTTTCACTTTCTGCGATGTTGAACTTGTACTGTAAACGAGGTTCTTGTAAACAGAGCCGTTCCAAACTTTGGGGTGGCTGTGTCTTTTTGATTTTAATTTCCCTAAGCTATAGGACCATAAGTGGAAGTGCCCTAGGTTCTGTTGCTTTGTTTTTTAGATGTTTCAGGAAACACCATACACTTCTCCCGAGTGTCTGTTGGCAATTTACATCCCGCCCATCAGCATAACAAGGCTCCCAGTTCTCCATGGCCTGTCCTGCCTTTCTGGATTTTACACTTTTTTCAGATGGCCCTTTTGACCGGGGGGAAGTGAGACTTCATTGTAGTGCAGATTTCCTTTGCAAGCTTGCTTGGTTGGCCAAAAAGGGCGTATGCGTTTTTTCCTGAATATATTCAGGAAAAAACGCATACGCACTTTTCGGCCAAGTGCATCATTGTGGACGTTCTGCCTCTTTTCCTATGCTTTCAATGCAATTCCAGTCTACCTCCTGAAATCGGTTTCCTGCAATTCTGCCCCGCTTTCAAGTCCTCTTGGCAGCCTTACTTCAGTCTATTTTTGGACGATAGCTGTCATTTATAACTCTGCAGGTTTGTGCATTACAGTGCCCCTGAGCTCTTTTCTTCAACTCGGTTTCTTTTGAGCTGGCCGCAACACCGCAGGATGGCTTCAGGCCCTAATCTGGTTCCGGCCCGGCATGCTGAGCCTTTGGTTATTTCCTCTTCCTGGTGGGAAATGAGAGTTAAATTTGCCCGTCCAGACACCTCCAGCTAGCCTCTCATTGGTTCTCGCTATTCCTGTTCATCTTCCGCAGAAATTGCAAACTGGGCCAAACAGGAGGTTAAAGGCGCTGACTCTCCAAGTGGGGAGAGTGTTAGTAAAGCGTCTGGAATGTTGCACCCGAGTACCAGGGGAGGAAAACTGAGACATATTTGAACATATCTCCCGATCATATGGTTGATCATACTCTGGGTTCCACATGCATGTTTTAGCTGAAGGAAGAATACCTTAAACCTGGAGAGTTGAGACCCGTGTAATGGGTACCATGCAATATGACTTCAAAGGGTCTTCATTTGTTCACCGAACCTCTCCAATCCTATCACTGCTGCGTTTATGCCCCTGTACACATGCTTGATTCTCTTTCGGAGACATAGCAATCCATAGGTTTTAAGATACTTACTAGTCAGGTACATTCTTAGGCGTTTAATATGCGGTGTTGAGTCCATTTCGTTGAGCAAGGAGTAGCTCTTGTCTATTCCATATTTGACTTAAGGAACTTTATCTGTGCTCATTTCAATCTCTGGTTTTATGCAGCACCCCAACTCACCTTTACCCTTAAGCAAGCATAAGTTGGTTTTCTAAATTTGAGAACCTGTTCTGTTTTGGAATTCAGTTCCTGTGTAGCCAAGTTTACATTCCGTGTATTACTGATATCTTATGATGTTTCTTTTTCTGTGTGACTTATTTCAGTTAGAATCATCGTACCTGAATCTACTCATTATGCTGCTACGGGCCTGATGACATAGATTTCATTGCTGAGTGATATTGCTTTGTAAGTAAATACCACAACTTCTTTATCCATTTTTCACTTTCTGCGATGTTGAACTTGTACTGTAAACGAGGTTCTTGTAAACAGAGCCGTTCCAAACTTTGGGGTGGCTGTGTCTTTTTGATTTTAATTTCCCTAAGCTATAGGACCATAAGTGGCAGTGCCCTAGGCTCTGTTCCTTTGTTTTTTAGATGTTTCAGGAAACACCATACACTTCTCCCAAGTGTCTGTTGGCAATTTACATCCCGCCCATCAGCATAACAAGGCTCCCAGTTCTCCATGGCCTGTCCTGCCTTTCTGGATTTTACACTTTTTTCAGATGGCCCTTTTGACCGCGGGGAAGTGAGACTTCATTGTAGTGCAGATTTCCTTTGCAAGCTTGCTTGGTTGGCCAAAAAGGGCGTATGCGTTTTTTCCTGAATATATTCAGGAAAAAACGCATACGCACTTTTCGGCCAAGTGCATCATTGTGGACGTTCTGCCTCTTTTCCTATGCTTTCAATGCAATTCCAGTCTACCTCCTGAAATCGGTTTCCTGCAATTCTGCCCCGCTTTCAAGTCCTCTTGGCAGCCTTACTTCAGTCTATTTTTGGACGATAGCTGTCATTTATAACTCTGCAGGTTTGTGAATTACAGTGCCCCTGAGCTCCTTTCTTCAACTCGCTTTCTTGTGACCTGGCCGCAACACCGCAGGATGGCTTCAGGCCCTAATCTGGTTCCGGCCCGGCATGCTGAGCCTTTGGTTAATTCCTCTTCCTGGTGGGAAATGAGAGTTAAATTTGCCCGTCCAGACACCTCCAGCTAGCCTCTCATTGGTTCTCGCTATTCCTGTTCATCTTCCGCAGAAATTGCAAACTGGGCCAAACAGGAGGTTAAAGGGACTGACTCTCCAAGTGGGGAGAGTGTTAGTAAAGCGTCTGGAATGTTGCACCCGAGTACCAGGGGAGGAAAACTGAGACATATTTGAACACGTCTCCCGTTCACATGGTTGATCATACTTGGGTTCCACATGCATGTTTTAGCTGAAGGAAGAATACCTTAAACCTGGAGAGTTAAGACCCGTGTAATGGGTACCATGCAATATGACTTCTAAGGGTCTTCATTTGCTCACCGAACCTCTCCAATCCTATCACTGCTGCGTTTATGCCCCTGTACACATGCTTGATTCTCTTTCGGAGACATAGCAATCCATAGGTTTTAAGATACTTACTAGTCAGGTACATTCTTAGGCGTTTAATATGGGGTGTTGAGTCCAATTTGTTGAGCAAGGAGTAGCTCTTGTCTATTCCATATTTGACTTAAGGAACTTTATCTGTGCTCATTTCAATCTCTGGTTTTATGCAGCACCCCAACTCACCTTTACCCTTAAGCAAGCATGAGTTGGTTTTCTAAATTTGAGACCCTGTTCTGTTCTGTAATTCAGTTCCTGTGTAGCCAAGTTTACATTCCGTGTATTACTGATATCTTATGATGTTTCTTTTTCTGTGTGACTTATTTCAGTTAGAATCATCATACCTGAATCCACTCATTGTGCTGCTAAGGGCCTGATGACACAGATTTCATTGCTGAGTGATATTGCTTTGTAAGTAAATACCACAACTTCTTTATCCATTTTTCACTTTCTGCGATGTTGAACTTGTACTGTAAACGAGGTTCTTGTAAACAGAGCCGTCCCAAACTTTGGGGTGGCTGTGTCTTTTTGATTTTAATTTCCCTAAGCTATAGGACCATAACTGGCAGTGCCCTAGGCTCTGTTGCTTTGTTTTTTAGATGTTTCAGGAAACACCATACACTTCTCCCGAGTGTCTGTTGGCAATTTACATCCCGCCCATCAGCATAACAAGGCTCCCAGTTCTCCATGGCCTGTCCTGCCTTTCTGGATTTTACACTTTTTTCAGATGGCCCTTTTGACCGGGGGGAAGTGAGACTTCATTGTAGTGCAGATTTCCTTTGCAAGCTTGCTTGGTTGGCCAAAAAGGGCGTATGCGTTTTTTCCTGAATATATTCAGGAAAAAACGCATACGCCCTTTTTGGCCAAGTGCATCATTGTGGACGTTCTGCCTCTTTTCCTATGCTTTCAATGCAATTCCAGTCTACCTCCTGAAATCGGTTTCCTGCAATTCTGCCCCGCTTTCAAGTCCTCTTGGCAGCCTTACTTCAGTCTATTTTTGGACGATAGCTGTCATTTATAACTCTGCAGGTTTGTGAATTACAGTGACCCTGAGCTCCTTTCTTCAACTCGCTTTCTTTTGAGCTGCCCGCAACACCGCAGGATGGCTTCAGGCCCTAATCTGGTTCCGGTACGGCACGCTGAGCCTTTGGTTATTTCCTCTTCCTGGTGGGAAATGAGAGTTAAATTTGCCCGTCCAGACACCTCCAGCTAGCCTCTCATTGGTTCTCGCTATTCCTGTTCATCTTCCGCAGAAATTGCAAACTGGGCCAAACAGGAGGTTAAAGGCGCTGACTCTCCAAGTGGGGAGAGTGTTAGTAATGCGTCTGGAATGTTGCACCCGAGTACCAGGGGAGGAAAACTGAGACATATTTGAACACGTCTCCCGTTCACATGGTTGATCATACTTGGGTTCCACATGCATGTTTTAGCTGAAGGAAGAATACCTTAAACCTGGAGAGTTGAGACCCGTGTAATGGGTACCATGCAATATGACTTCAAAGGGTCTTCATTTGCTCACCGAACCTCTCCAAACCTATCACTGCTGCGTTTACGCCCCTGTACACATGCTTGATTCTCTTTCAGAGACATAGCAATCCATAGGTTTTAAGATACTTACTAGTCAGGTACATTCTTAGGCGTTTAATATGGGGTGTTGAGTCCATATCGTTGAGCAAGGAGTAGCTCTTGTCTATTCCATATTTGGCTTAAGGAACTTTATCTGTGCTCATTTCAATCTCTGGTTTTATGCAGCACCCCAACTCACCTTTACCTTTAAGCAAGAATAAGTTGGTTTTCTAAATTTGAGACCCTGTTCTGTTCTGTAATTCAGTTCCTGTGTAGCCAAGTTTCCATTCCGTGTATTACTGATATCTTATGATGTTTCTTTTTCTGTGTGACTTATTTCAGTTAGAATCATCATACCTGAATCCACTCATTGTGCTGCTAAGGGCCTGATGACACAGATTTCATTGCTGAGTGATATTGCTTTGTAAGTAAATACCACAACTTCTTTATCCATTTTTCACTTTCTGTGATGTTGAACTTGTACTGTAAACGAGGTTCTTGTAAACAGAGCCGTTCCAAACTTTGGGGTGGCTGTGTCTTTTTGATTTTAATTTCCCTAAGCTATAGGACCATAAGTGGAAGTGCCCTAGGTTCTGTTGCTTTGTTTTTTAGATGTTTCAGGAAACACCATACACTTCTCCCGAGTGTCTGTTGGCAATTTACATCCCGCCCATCAGCATAACAAGGCTCCCAGTTCTCCATGGCCTGTCCTGCCTTTCTGGATTTTACACTTTTTTCAGATGGCCCTTTTGACCGGGGGGAAGTGAGACTTCATTGTAGTGCAGATTTCCTTTGCAAGCTTGCTTGGTTGGCCAAAAAGGGCGTATGCGTTTTTTCCTGAATATATTCAGGAAAAAACGCATACGCACTTTTCGGCCAAGTGCATCATTGTGGACGTTCTGCCTCTTTTCCTATGCTTTCAATGCAATTCCAGTCTACCTCCTGAAATCGGTTTCCTGCAATTCTGCCCCGCTTTCAAGTCCTCTTGGCAGCCTTACTTCAGTCTATTTTTGGACGATAGCTGTCATTTATAACTCTGCAGGTTTGTGCATTACAGTGCCCCTGAGCTCTTTTCTTCAACTCGGTTTCTTTTGAGCTGGCCGCAACACCGCAGGATGGCTTCAGGCCCTAATCTGGTTCCGGTACGGCACGCTGGGCCTTTGGTTATTTCCTCTTCCTGGTGGGAAATGAGAGTTAAATTTGCCCGTCCAGACACCTCCAGCTAGCCTCTCATTGGTTCTCGCTATTCCTGTTCATCTTCCGCAGAAATTGCAAACTGGGCCAAACAGGAGGTTAAAGGCGCTGACTCTCCAAGTGGGGAGAGTGTTAGTAAAGCGTCTGGAATGTTGCACCCGAGTACCAGGGGAGGAAAACTGAGACATATTTGAACATATCTCCCGATCATATGGTTGATCATACTCTGGGTTCCACATGCATGTTTTAGCTGAAGGAAGAATACCTTAAACCTGGAGAGTTGAGACCCGTGTAATGGGTACCATGCAATATGACTTCAAAGGGTCTTCATTTGTTCACCGAACCTCTCCAATCCTATCACTGCTGCGTTTATGCCCCTGTACACATGCTTGATTCTCTTTCGGAGACATAGCAATCCATAGGTTTTAAGATACTTACTAGTCAGGTACATTCTTAGGCGTTTAATATGCGGTGTTGAGTCCATTTCGTTGAGCAAGGAGTAGCTCTTGTCTATTCCATATTTGACTTAAGGAACTTTATCTGTGCTCATTTCAATCTCTGGTTTTATGCAGCACCCCAACTCACCTTTACCCTTAAGCAAGCATAAGTTGGTTTTCTAAATTTGAGAACCTGTTCTGTTTTGGAATTCAGTTCCTGTGTAGCCAAGTTTACATTCCGTGTATTACTGATATCTTATGATGTTTCTTTTTCTGTGTGACTTATTTCAGTTAGAATCATCGTACCTGAATCTACTCATTATGCTGCTACGGGCCTGATGACATAGATTTCATTGCTGAGTGATATTGCTTTGTAAGTAAATACCACAACTTCTTTATCCATTTTTCACTTTCTGCGATGTTGAACTTGTACTGTAAACGAGGTTCTTGTAAACAGAGCCGTTCCAAACTTTGGGGTGGCTGTGTCTTTTTGATTTTAATTTCCCTAAGCTATAGGACCATAAGTGGCAGTGCCCTAGGCTCTGTTGCTTTGTTTTTTAGATGTTTCAGGAAACACCATACACTTCTCCCAAGTGTCTGTTGGCAATTTACATCCCGCCCATCAGCATAACAAGGCTCCCAGTTCTCCATGGCCTGTCCTGCCTTTCTGGATTTTACACTTTTTTCAGATGGCCCTTTTGACCGGGGGGAAGTGAGACTTCATTGTAGTGCAGATTTCCTTTGCAAGCTTGCTTGTTTGGCCAAAAAGGGCGTATGCGTTTTTTCCTGAATATATTCAGGAAAAAACGCATACGCCCTTTTTGGCCAAGTGCATCATTGTTGACGTTCTGCCTCTTTTCCTATGCTTTCAATGCAATTCCTGTCTACCTCCTGAAATTGGTTTCCTGCAATTCTGCCCCGCTTTCAAGTCCTCTTGGCAGCCTTACTTCAGTCTATTTTTGGACGATAGCTGTCATTTATAACTCTGCAGGTTTGTGAATTACAGTGCCCCTGAGCTCCTTTCTTCAACTCGCTTTCTTGTGACCTGGCCGCAACACCGCAGGATGGCTTCAGGCCCTAATCTGGTTCCGGCCCGGCATGCTGAGCCTTTGGTTAATTCCTCTTCCTGGTTGGAAATGAGAGTTAAATTTGCCCGTCCAGACACCTCCAGCTAGCCTCTCATTGGTTCTCGCTATTCCTGTTCATCTTCCGCAGAAATTGCAAACTGGGCCAAACAGGAGGTTAAAGGGACTGACTCTCCAAGTGGGGAGAGTGTTAGTAAAGCGTCTGGAATGTTGCACCCGAGTACCAGGGGAGGAAAACTGAGACATATTTGAACACGTCTCCCGTTCACATGGTTGATCATACTTGGGTTCCACATGCATGTTTTAGCTGAAGGAAGAATACCTTAAACCTGGAGAGTTAAGACCCGTGTAATGGGTACCATGCAATATGACTTCAAAGGGTCTTCATTTGCTCACCGAACCTCTCCAATCCTATCACTGCTGCGTTTATGCCCCTGTACACATGCTTGATTCTCTTTCGGAGACATAGCAATCCATAGGTTTTAAGATACTTACTAGTCAGGTACATTCTTAGGCGTTTAATATGGGGTGTTGAGTCCAATTTGTTGAGCAAGGAGTAGCTCTTGTCTATTCCATATTTGACTTAAGGAACTTTATCTGTGCTCATTTCAATCTCTGGTTTTATGCAGCACCCCAACTCACCTTTACCCTTAAGCAAGCATGAGTTGGTTTTCTAAATTTGAGACCCTGTTCTGTTCTGTAATTCAGTTCCTGTGTAGCCAAGTTTACATTCCGTGTATTACTGATATCTTATGATGTTTCTTTTTCTGTGTGACTTATTTCAGTTAGAATCATCATACCTGAATCTACTCATTGTGCTGCTAAGGGCCTGATGACACAGATTTCATTGCTGAGTGATATTGCTTTGTAAGTAAATACCACAACTTCTTTATCCATTTTTCACTTTCTGCGATGTTGAACTTGTACTGTAAACGAGGTTCTTGTAAACAGAGCCGTCCCAAACTTTGGGCTGGCTGTGTCTTTTTGATTTTAATTTCCCTAAGCTATAGGACCATAACTGGCAGTGCCCTAGGCTCTGTTGCTTTGTTTTTTAGATGTTTCAGGAAACACCATACACTTCTCCCGAGTGTCTGTTGGCAATTTACATCCCGCCCATCAGCATAACAAGGCTCCCAGTTCTCCATGGCCTGTCCTGCCTTTCTGAATTTTACACTTTTTTCAGATGGCCCTTTTGACCGGGGGGAAGTGAGACTTCATTGTAGTGCAGATTTCCTTTGCAAGCTTGCTTGGTTGGCCAAAAAGGGCGTATGCGTTTTTTCCTGAATATATTCAGGAAAAAACGCATACGCCCTTTTTGGCCAAGTGCATCATTGTGGACGTTCTGCCTCTTTTCCTATGCTTTCAATGCAATTCCAGTCTACCTCCTGAAATCGGTTTCCTGCAATTCTGCCCCGCTTTCAAGTCCTCTTGGCAGCCTTACTTCAGTCTATTTTTGGACGATAGCTGTCATTTATAACTCTGCAGGTTTGTGAATTACAGTGCCCCTGAGCTCCTTTCTTCAACTCGCTTTCTTGTGACCTGGCTGCAACACCGCAGGATGGCTTCAGGCCCTAATCTGGTTCCGGCACGGCACGCTGAGCCTTTGGTTATTTCCTCTTCCTGGTGGGAAATGAGAGTTAAATTTGCCCGTCCAGACACCTCCAGCTAGTCTCTCATTGGTTCTCGCTATTCCTGTTCATCTTCCGCAGAAATTGCAAACTGGGCCAAACAGGAGGTTAAAGGGACTGACTGTCCAAGTGGGGAGAGTGTTAGTAAAGCGTCTGGAATGTTGCACCCGAGTACCAGGGGAGGAAAACTGAGACATATTTGAACACGTCTCCCATTCACATGGTTGATCATACTTGGGTTCCACATGCATGTTTTAGCTGAAGGAAGAATATCTTAAACCTGGAAAGTTAAGACCCGTGTAATGGGTACCATGCAATATGACTTCAAAGGGTCTTCATTTGCTCACCGAACCTCTCCAATCCTATCACTGCTGCGTTTATGCCCCTGTACACATGCTTGATTCTCTTTCGGAGACATAGCAATCCATAGGTTTTAAGATACTTACTAGTCAGGTACATTCTTAGGCGTTTAATATGGGGTGTTGAGTCCATATCGTTGAGCAAGGAGTAGCTCTTGTCTATTCCATATTTGGCTTAAGGAACTTTATCTGTGCTCATTTCAATCTCTGGTTTTATGCAGCACCCCAACTCACCTTTACCTTTAAGCAAGAATAAGTTGGTTTTCTAAATTTGAGACCCTGTTCTGTTCTGTAATTCAGTTCCTGTGTAGCCAAGTTTACATTCCGTGTATTACTGATATCTTATGATGTTTCTTTTTCTGTGTGACTTATTTCAGTTAGAATCATCATACCTGAATCCACTCATTGTGCTGCTAAGGGCCTGATGACACACATTTCATTGCTGAGTGATATTTCTTTGTAAGTAAATACCACAACTTCTTTATCCATTTTTCACTTTCTGCGATGTTGAACTTGTACTGTAAACGAGGTTCTTGTAAACAGAGCCGTTCCAAACTTTGGGGTGGCTGTGTCTTTTTGATTTTAATTTCCCTAAGCTATAGGACCATAAGTGGAAGTGCCCTAGGTTCTGTTGCTTTGTTTTTTAGATGTTTCAGGAAACACCATACACTTCTCCCGAGTGTCTGTTGGCAATTTACATCCCGCCCATCAGCATAACAAGGCTCCCAGTTCTCCATGGCCTGTCCTGCCTTTCTGGATTTTACACTTTTTTCAGATGGCCCTTTTGACCGGGGGGAAGTGAGACTTCATTGTAGTGCAGATTTCCTTTGCAAGCTTGCTTGGTTGGCCAAAAAGTGCGTATGCGTTTTTTCCTGAATATATTCAGGAAAAAACGCATACGCACTTTTCGGCCAAGTGCATCATTGTGGACGTTCTGCCTCTTTTCCTATGCTTTCAATGCAATTCCAGTCTACCTCCTGAAATCGGTTTCCTGCAATTCTGCCCTGCTTTCAAGTCCTCTTGGCAGCCTTACTTCAGTCTATTTTTGGACGATAGCTGTCATTTATAACTCTGCAGGTTTGTGCATTACAGTGCCCCTGAGCTCTTTTCTTCAACTCGGTTTCTTTTGAGCTGGCCGCAACACCGCAGGATGGCTTCAGGCCCTAATCTGGTTCTGGTACGGCACGCTGAGCCTTTGGTTATTTCCTCTTCCTGGTGGGAAATGAGAGTTAAATTTGCCCGTCCAGACACCTCCAGCTAGCCTCTCATTGGTTCTCGCTATTCCTGTTCATCTTCCGCAGAAATTGCAAACTGGGCCAAACAGGAGTTTAAAGACGCTGACTCTCCAAGTGGGGAGAGTGTTAGTAAAGCATCTGGAATGTTGCACCCGAGTACCAGGGGAGGAAAACTGAGACATATTTGAACACGTCTCCCGTTCACATGGTTGATCATACTTGGGTTCCACATGCATATTTTAGCTGAAGGAAGAATACCTTAAACCTGGAGAGTTGAGACCCGTGTAATGGGTACCATGCAATATGACTTCAAAGGGTCTTCATTTGCTCACCGAACCTCTCCAATCCTATCACTGCTGCGTTTATGCCCCTGTACACATGCTTGATTCTCTTTTGGAGACATAGCAATCCATAGGTTTTACGATAATTACTAGTCAGGTACATTCTTAGGCGTTTAATATGCGGTGTTGAGTCCATTTCGTTGAGCAAGGAGTAGCTCTTGTCTATTCCATATTTGACTTAAGGAACTTTATCTGTGCTCATTTCAATCTCTGGTTTTATGCAGCACCCCAACTCACCTTTACCCTTAAGCAAGCATAAGTTGGTTTTCTAAATTTGAGACCCTGTTCTGTTCTGTAATTCAGTTCCTGTGTAGCCAAGTTTACATTCCGTGTATTAGTGATATCTTATGATGTTTCTTTTTCTGTGTGACTTATTTCAGTTAGAATCATCATACCTGAATCCACTCATTGTGATGCTAAGTGCCTGATGACATAGATTTCATTGCTGAGTGATATTGCTTTGTAAGTAAATACCACAACTTCTTTATCCATTTTTCACTTTCTGCGATGTTGAACTTGTACTGTAAACGAGGTTCTTGTAAACAGAGGCATCCCAAACTTTGGGGTGGCTGTGTCTTTTTGATTTTAATTTCCCTAAGCTATAGGACCATAAGTGGCAGTGCCCTAGGCTCTGTTGCTTTGTTTTTTAAATGTTTCAGGAAACACCATACACTTCTCCCGAGTGTCTGTTGGCAATTTACATCCCGCCCATCAACATAACAAGGCTCCCAGTTCTCCATGGCCTGTCCTGCCTTTCTGGATTTTACACTTTTTTCAGATGGCCCTTTTGACCGGGGGGAAGTGAGACTTCATTGTAGTGCAGATTTCCTTTGCAAGCTTGCTTGGTTGGCCAAAAAGGGCGTATGCGTTTTTTCCTGAATATATTCAGGAAAAAACGCATACGCCCTTTTTGGCCAAGTGCATCATTGTGGACGTTCTGCCTCTTTTCCTATGCTTTCAATGCAATTCCAGTCTACCTCCTGAAATCGGTTTCCTGCAATTCTGCCCCGCTTTCAAGTCCTCTTGGCAGCCTTACTTCAGTCTATTTTTGGACGATAGCTGTCATTTATAACTCTGCAGGTTTGTGAATTACAGTGCCCCTGAGCTCCTTTCTTCAACTCGCTTTCTTTTGAGC
This sequence comes from Delphinus delphis, assembly GCF_949987515.2. Taxonomy (NCBI): domain Eukaryota; kingdom Metazoa; phylum Chordata; class Mammalia; order Artiodactyla; family Delphinidae; genus Delphinus; species Delphinus delphis. The sequence goes on along the minus strand of NW_027192796.1, from coordinate 340,999 downwards.
TGGCCGCAACACCGCAGGATGGCTTCAGGCCCTAATCTGGTTCCGGTACGGCACGCTGAGCCTTTGGTTATTTCCTCTTCCTGGTGGGAAATGAGAGTTAAATTTGCCCGTCCAGACACCTCCAGCTAGCCTCTCATTGGTTCTCGCTTTTCCTGTTCATCTTCCGCAGAAATTGCAAACTGGGCCAAACAGGAGGTTAAAGGCGCTGACTCTCCAAGTGGGGAGAGTGTTAGTAAAGCGTCTGGAATGTTGCACCCGAGTACCAGGGGAGGAAAACTGAGACATGTTTGAACACGTCTCCCGTTCACATGGTTGATCATACTTGGGTTCCACATGCATGTTTTAGCTGAAGGAAGAATACCTTAAACCTGGAGAGTTAAGACCCGTGTAATGGGTACCGTGCAATATGACTTCAAAGGGTCTTCATTTGCTCACCGAACCTCTCCAATCTTATCGCTGCTGCGTTTATGCCCCTGTACACTTGCTTGATTCTCTTTCGGAGACATAGCAATCCATAGGTTTTAAGATACTTACTAGTCAGGTACATTCTTAGGCGTTTAATATGCGGTGTTGAGTCCATTTCGTTGAGCAAGGAGTAGCTCTTGTCTATTCCATATTTGACTTAAGGAACTTTATCTGTGCTCATTTCAATCTCTGGTTTTATGCAGCACCCCAACTCACCTTTACCCTTAAGCAAGCATAAGTTGGTTTTCTAAATTTGAGACCCTGTTCTGTTCGGTAATTCAGTTCCTGTGTAGCCAAGTTTACATTCCGTGTATTACTGATATCTTATGATGTTTCTTTTTCTGTGTGACTTACTTCAGTTAGAATCATCATACCTGAATCCACTCATTGTGCTGCTAAGGGCCTGATGACACAGATTTCATTGCTGAGTGATATTGCTTTGTAAGTAAATACCACAACTTCTTTATCCATTTTTCACTTTCTGCGATGTTGAACTTGTACTGTAAACGAGGTTCTTGTAAACAGAGCCGTTCCAAACTTTGGGGTTGCTGTGTCTTTTTGATTTTAATTTCCCTAAGCTATAGGACCATAAGTGGAAGTGCCCTAGGTTCTGTTGCTTTGTTTTTTAGATGTTTCAGGAAACACCATACACTTCTCCCGAGTGGTTGTTGGCAATTTACATCCCGCCCATCAGCATAACAAGGCTCCCAGTTCTCCATGGCCTGTCCTGCCTTTCTGGATTTTACACTTTTTTCAGATGGCCCTTTTGACCGGGGGGAAGTGAGACTTCATTGTAGTGCAGATTTCCTTTGCAAGCTTGCTTGGTTGGCCAAAAAGGGCGTATGCGTTTTTTCCTGAATATATTCAGGAAAAAACGCATACGCCCTTTTTGGCCAAGTGCATCATTGTGGACGTTCTGCCTCTTTTCCTATGCTTTCAATGCAATTCCAGTCTACCTCCTGAAATCGGTTTCCTGCAATTCTGCCCCGCTTTCAAGTCCTCTTGGCAGCCTTTCTTCAGTCTATTTTTGGACGATAGCTGTCATTTATAACTCTGCAGGTTTGTGAATTACAGTGCCCCTGAGCTCCTTTCTTCAACTCGCTTTCTTGTGACCTGGCCGCAACACCACAGGATGGCTTCAGGCCCTAATCTGGTTCCGGCACGGCACGCTGAGCCTTTGGTTATTTCCTCTTCCTGGTGGGAAATGAGAGTTAAATTTGCCCATCCAGACACCTCCAGCTAGCCTCTCATTGGTTCTCACTATTCCTGTTCATCTTCCGCAGAAATTGCAAACTGGGCCAAACAGGAGGTTAAATGGACTGACTCTCCAAGTGGGGAGAGTGTTAGTAAAGTGTCTGGAATGTTGCACCCGAGTACTAGGGGAGGAAAACTGAGACATATTTGAACACGTCTCCCGTTCACATGGTTGATCATACTTGGGTTCCACATGCATGTTTTAGCTGAAGGAAGAATACCTTAAACCTGGAGAGTTAAGACCCGTGTAATGGGTACCATGCAATATGACTTCAAAGGGTCTTCATTTGCTCACCGAACCTCTCCAATCCTATCACTGCTGAGTTTATGCCCCTGTACACATGCTTGATTCTCTTTCGGAGACATAGCAATCCATAGGTTTTAAGATACTTACTAGTCAGGTACATTCTTAGGCGTTTAATATGCGGTGTTGAGTCCATTTCGTTGAGCAAGGAGTAGCTCTTGTCTATTCCATATTTGGCTTAAGGAAATTTATCTGTGCTCATTTCAATCTCTGGTTTTATGCAGCACCCCAACTCACCTTTACCCTTAAGCAAGAATAAGTTGGTTTTCTAAATTTGAGACCCTGTTCTGTTCTGTAATTCAGTTCCTGTGTAGCCAAGTTTACATTCCGTGTATTACTGATATCTTATGATGTTTCTTTTTCTGTGTGACTTATTTCAGTTAGAATCATCATACCTGAATCCACTCATTGTGCTGCCAAGGGCCTGATGACACAGATTTCATTGCTGAGTGATATTGCTTTGTAAGTAAATACCACAACTTCTTTATCCATTTTTCACTTTCTGCGATGTTGAACTTGTACTGTAAACGAGGTTCTTGTAAACAGAGGCGTCCCAAACTTTGGGGTGGCTGTGTCTTTTTGATTTTAATTTCCCTAAGCTATAGGACCATAAGTGGCAGTGCCCTAGGCTCTGTTGCTTTGTTTTTTAGATGTTTCAGGAAACACCATACACTTCTCCCGAGTGTCTGTTGGCAATTTACATCCCGCCCATCAGCATAACAAGGCTCCCAGTTCTCCATGGCCTGTCCTGCCTTTCTGGATTTTACACTTTTTTCAGATGGCCCTTTTGACCGGGGGGAAGTGAGACTTCATTGTAGTGCAGATTTCCTTTGCAAGCTTGCTTGGTTGGCCAAAAAGGGCGTATGCGTTTTTTCCTGAATATATTCAGGAAAAAACGCATACGCCCTTTTTGGCCAAGTGCATCATTGTGGACGTTCTGCCTCTTTTCCTATGCTTTCAATGCAATTCCAGTCTACCTCCTGAAATCGGTTTCCTGCAATTCTGCCCTGCTTTCAACTCCTCTTGGCAGCCTTACTTCAGTCTATTTTTGGACGATAGCTGTCATTTATAACTCTGCAGGTTTGTGAATTACAGTGCCCCTGAGCTCCTTTCTTCAACTCGCTTTCTTGTGACCTGGCCGCAACACCGCAGGATGGCTTCAGGCCCTAATCTGGTTCCGGCACGGCACGCTGAGCCTTTCGTTATTTCCTATTCCTGGTGGGAAATGAGAGTTAAATTTGCCCGTCCAGACACCTCCAGCTAGTCTCTCATTGGTTCTCGCTATTCCTGTTCATCTTCCGCAGAAATTGTAAACTGGGCCAAACAGGAGGTTAAAGGCGCTGACTCTCCAAGTGGGGAGAGTGTTAGTAAAGCGTCTGGAATGTTGCACCCGAGTACCAGGGGAGGAAAACTGAGACATATTTGAACACGTCTCCCGTTCACATGGTTGATCATACTTGGGTTCCACATGCATGTTTTAGCTGAAGGAAGAATACCTTAAACCTGGAGAGTTAAGACCCGTGTAATGGGTACCATGCAATATGACTTCAAAGGGTCTTCATTTGCTCACCGAACCTCTCCAATCCTATCACTGCTGCGTTTATGCCCCTGTACACATGCTTGATTCTCTTTCGGAGACATAGCAATCCATAGGTTTTAAGATACTTACTAGTCAGGTACATTCTTAGACGTTTAATATGTGGTGTTGAGTCCATTTCTTTGAGCAAGGAGTAGCTCTTGTCTATTCCATATTTGACTTAAGGAACTTTATCTGTGCTCATTTCAATCTCTGGTTTTATGCAGCACCCCAACTCACCTTTACCCTTAAGCAAGCATAAGATGGTTTTCTAAATTTGAGACCCTGTTCTGTTCTGTAATTCAGTTCCTGTGTAGCCAAGTTTACATTCCGTGTATTACTGATATCTTATGATGTTTCTTTTTCTGTGTGTCTTACTTCAGTTAGAATCATCATACCTGAATCCACTCATTGTGCTGCTAAGGGCCTGATGACACAGATTTCATTGCTGAGTGATATTGCTTTGTAAGTAAATACCACAACTTCTTTATCCATTTTTCACTTTCTGCGATGTTGAACTTGTACTGTAAACGAGGTTCTTGTAAACAGAGCCGTTCCAAACATTGGGGTGGCTGTGTCTTTTTGATTTTAATTTCCCTAAGCTATAGGACCATAAGTGGCAGTGCCCTAGGCTCTGTTGCTTTGTTTTTTAGATGTTTCAGGAAACACCATACACTTCTCCCGAGTGTCTGTTGGCAATTTACATCCCGCCCATCAGCATAACAAGGCTCCCAGTTCTCCATGGCCTGTCCTGCCTTTCTGGATTTTACACTTTTTTCAGATGGCCCTTTTGACTGGGGGGAAGTGAGACTTCATTGTAGTGCAGATTTCCTTTGCAAGCTTGCTTGGTTGGCCAAAAAGGGCATATGCGTTTTTTCCTGAATATATTCAGGAAAAAACGCATACGCCCTTTTTGGCCAAGTGCATCATTGTGGACGTTCTGCCTCTTTTCCTATGCTTTCAATGCAATTCCAGTCTACCTCCTGAAATCGGTTTCCTGCAATTCTGCCCCGCTTTCAAGTCCTCTTGGCAGCCTTACTTCAGTCTATTTTTGGACGATAGCTGTCATTTGTAACTCTGCAGGTTTGTGAATTACAGTGCCCCTGAGCTCCTTTCTTCAACTCGCTTTCTTGTGACCTGGCCGCAACACCGCAGGATGGCTTCAGGCCCTAATCTGGTTCCGGTACGGCACGCTGAGCCTTTGGTTATTTCCTCTTCCTGGTGGGAAATGAGAGTTAAATTTGCCCGTCCAGACACCTCCAGCTAGCCTCTCATTGGTTCTCGCTATTCCTGTTCATCTTCCGCAGAAATTGCAAACTGGGCCAAACAGGAGGTTAAAGGGACTGACTCTCCAAGTGGGGAGAGTGTTAGTAAAGCGTCTGGAATGTTGCACCCGAGTATCAGGGGAGGAAAACTGAGACATATTTGAACACGTCTCCCGTTCACATGGTTGATCATACTTGGGTTCCACATGCATGTTTTAGCTGAAGGAAGAATACCTTAAACCTGGAGAGTTGAGACCCGTGGAATGGGTACCATGCAATATGACTTCAAAGGGTCTTCATTTGCTCACTGAACCTCTCCAATCCTATCACTGCTACGTTTATGCCCCTGTACACATGCTTGATTCTCTTTTGGAGACATAGCAATCCATAGGTTTTACAATACTTACTAGTCAGGTACATTCTTAGGCGTTTAATATGCGGTGTTGAGTCCATTTCGTTGAGCAAGGAGTAGCTCTTGTGTATTCCATATTTGACTTAAGGAACTTTATCTGTGCTCATTTCAATCTCTGGTTTTATGCAGCACCCGAACTCACCTTTACCCTTAAGCAAGCATAAGTTGGTTTTCTAAATTTGAGACCCTGTTCTGTTCTGTAATTCAGTTCCTGTGTAGCCAAGTTTACATTCCGTGTATTACTGATATCTTATGATGTTTCTTTTTCTGTGTGACTTATTTCAGTTAGAATCATCATACCTGAATCCACTCATTGTGATGCTAAGGGCCTGATGACATAGATTTCATTGCTGAGTGATATTGCTTTGTAAGTAAATACCACAACTTCTTTATCCATTTTTCTCTTTCTGCGATGTTGAACTTGTACTGTAAACGAGGTTCTTGTAAACAGAGGCGTCCCAAACTTTGGGGTGGCTGTGTCTTTTTGATTTTAATTTCCCTAAGCTATAGGACCATAAGTGGCAGTGCCCTAGGCTCTGTTGCTTTGTTTTTTAGATGTTTCAGGAAACACCATACACTTCTCCCGAGTGTCTGTTGGCAATTTACATCCCGCCCATCAGCATAACAAGGCTCCCAGTTCTCCATGGCCTGTCCTGCCTTTCTGGATTTTACACTTTTTTCAGATGGCCCTTTTGACCGGGGGGAATTGAGACTTCATTGTAGTGCAGATTTCCTTTGCAAGCTTGCTTGGTTGGCCAAAAAGGGCGTATGCGTTTTTTCCTGAATATATTCAGGAAAAAACGCATACGCCCTTTTTGGCCAAGTGCATCATTGTGGACGTTCTGCCTCTTTTCCTATGCTTTCAATGCAATTCCAGTCTACCTCCTGAAATCGGTTTCCTGCAATTCTGCCCCGCTTTCAAGTCCTCTTGGCAGCCTTACTTCAGTCTATTTTTGGACGATAGCTGTCATTTATAACTCTGCAGGTTTGTGAATTGCAGTGCCCCTGAGCTCCTTTCTTCAACTCGCTTTCTTGTGACCTGGCCGCAACACCGCAGGATGGCTTCAGGCCCTAATCTGGTTCCGGCCCGGCATGCTGAGCCTTTGGTTAATTCCTCTTCCTGGTGGGAAATGAGAGTTAAATTTGCCCGTCCAGACACCTCCAGCTAGTCTCTCATTGGTTCTCGCTATTCCTGTTCATCTTCCGCAGAAATTGCAAACTGGGCCAAACAGGAGGTTAAAGGGACTGACTCTCCAAGTGGGGAGAGTGTTAGTAAAGCGTCTGGAATGTTGCACCCGAGTACCAGGGGAGGAAAACTGAGACATATTTGAACACGTCTCCCGATCACATGGTTGATCATACTCTAGGTTCCACATGCATGTTTTAGCTGAAGGAAGAATACCTTAAACCTGGGTAGTTGAAACCCGTGGAATGGGTACCATGCAATATGACTTCAAAGGGTCTTCATTTGCTCACCGAACCTCTCCAATCCTATCACTGCTGCGTTTATGCCCCTGTACACATGCTTGATTCTCTTTCGTAGACATAGCAATCCATAGGTTTTAAGATACTTACAAGTCAGGTACATTCTTAGGCGTTTAATATGCGGTGTTGAGTCCATTTCGTTGAGCAAGGAGTAGCTCTTGTCTATTCCATATTTGGCTTAAGGAACTTTATCTGTGCTCATTTCAATCTCTGGTTTTATGCAGCACCCCAACTCACCTTTACCCTTAAGCAAGCATAAGTTGTTTTTCTAAATTTGAGACCCTGTTCTGTTCTGTAATTCAGTTCCTGTGTAGCCAAGTTTCCATTCCGTGTATTACTGATATCTTATGATGTTTCTTTTTCTGTGTGACTTATTTAAGTTAGAATCATCATACCTGAATCCACTCATTGTGCTGCTAAGGGCCTGATGACATAGATTTCATTGCTGAGTGATATTGCTTTGTAAGTAAATACCACAACTTCTTTATCCATTTTTCACTTTCTGCGATGTTGAACTTGTACTGTAAACGAGGTTCTTTTAAACAGAGCCATTCCAAACTTTGGGGTGGCTGTGTCTTTTTGATTTTAATTTCCCTAAGCTATAGGACCATAAGTGGCAGTGCCCTAGGCTCTGTTGCTTTGTTTTTTAGATGTTTCAGGAAACACCATACACTTCTCCCGAGTGTCTGTTGGCAATTTACATCCCACCCATCAGCATAACAAGGCTCCCAGTTATCAATGGCCTGTTGCCTTTCTGGATTTTACACTTTTTTCAGATGGCCCTTTTGACCGGGGGGAAGTGAGACTTCATTGTAGTGCAGATTTCCTTTGCAAGCTTGCTTGGTTGGCCAAAAAGGGCGTATGCGTTTTTTCCTGAATATATTCAGGAAAAAACGCATACGCCCTTTTTGGCCAAGTGCATCATTGTGGACGTTCTGCCTCTTTTCCTATGCTTTCAATGCAATTCCAGTCTACCTCCTGAAATCGGTTTCCTGCAATTCTGCCCCGCTTTCAAGTCCTCTTGGCAGCCTTACTTCAGTCTATTTTTGGACGATAGCTGTCATTTATAACTCTGCAGGTTTGTGAATTACAGTGCCCCTGAGCTCCTTTCTTCAACTCGCTTTCTTGTGACCTGGCCGCAACACCGCAGGATGGCTTCAGGCCCTAATCTGGTTCCAGCCCGGCATGCTGAGCCTTTGGTTAATTCCTCTTCCTGGTGGGAAATGAGAGTTAAATTTGCCCGTCCAGACACCTCCAGCTAGCCTCTCATTGGTTCTCGCTATTCCTGTTCATCTTCCGCAGAAATTGCAAACTGGGCCAAACAGGAGGTTAAAGGGACTGACTCTCCAAGTGGGGAGAGTGTTAGTAAAGCGTCTGGAATGTTGCACCCGAGTACCAGGGGAGGAAAACTGAGACATATTTGAACACGGCTCCCGTTCACATGGTTGATCATACTTGGGTTCCACATGCATGTTTTAGCTGAAGGAAGAATACCTTAAACCTGGGTAGTTGAAACCCGTGGAATGGGTACCATGCAATATGACTTCAAAGGGTCTTCATTTGCTCACCGAACCTCTCCAATCCTATCACTGCTGCGTTTATGCCCCTGTACACATGCTTGATTCTCTTTTGGAGACATAGCAATCCATAGGTTTTACGATACTTACTAGTCAGGTACATTCTTAGGCGTTTAATATGCGGTGTTGAGTCCATTTCGTTGAGCAAGGAGTAGCTCTTGTCTATTCCATATTTGGCTTAAGGAACTTTATCTGTGCTCATTTCAATCTCTGGTTTTATGCAGCACCCCAACTCACCTTTACCCTTAAGCAAGCATAAGTTGGTTTTCTAAATTTGAGACCCTATTCTGTTCTGTAATTCAGTTCCTGTGTAGCCAAGTTTACATTCCGTGTATTACTGATATCTTATGATGTTTTTTTTCTGTGTGACTTATTTCAGTTAGAATCATCATACCTGAATCCACTCATTGTGATGCTAAGGGCCTGATGACATAGATTTCATTGCTGAGTGATATTGCTTTGTAAGTAAATACCACAACTTCTTTATCCATTTTTCACTTTCTGCGATGTTGAACTTGTACTGTAAACGAGGTTCTTGTAAACAGAGGCGTCCCAAACTTTGGGGTGGCTGTGTCTTTTTGATTTTAATTTCCCTAAGCTATAGGACCATAAGTGGCAGTGCCCTAGGCTCTGTTGCTTTGTTTTTTAGATGTTTCAGGAAACACCATACACTTCTCCCAAGTGTCTGTTGGCAATTTACATCCCGCCCATCAGCATAACAAGGCTCCCAGTTCTCCATGGCCTGTCCTGCCTTTCTGGATTTTACACTTTTTTCAGATGGCCCTTTTGACCGGGGGGAAGTGAGACTTCATTGTAGTGCAGATTTCCTTTGCAAGCTTGCTTGGTTGGCCAAAAAGGGCGTATGCGTTTTTTCCTGAATATATTCAGGAAAAAACACATATGCCCTTTTTGGCCAAGTGCATCATTGTGGACGTTCTGCCTCTTTTCCTATGCTTTCAATGCAATTCCAGTCTACCTCCTGAAATCGGTTTCCTGCAATTCTGCCCCGCTTTCAAGTCCTCTTGGCAGCCTTACTTCAGTCTATTTTTGGACGATAGCTGTCATTTATAACTCTGCAGGTTTGTGAATTACAGTGCCCCTGAGCTCCTTTCTTCAACTCGCTTTCTTTTGAGCTGGCCGCAACACCGCAGGATGGCTTCAGGCCCTAATCTGGTTCCGGCCCGGCATGCTGAGCCTTTGGTTAATTCCTCTTCCTGGTGGGAAATGAGAGTTAAATTTGCCCGTCCAGACACCTCCAGCTAGCCTCTCATTGGTTCTCGCTATTCCTGTTCATCTTCCGCAGAAATTGCAAACTGGGCCAAACAGGAGGTTAAAGGGACTGACTCTCCAAGTGGGGAGAGTGTTAGTAAAGCGTCTGGAATGTTGCACCCGAGTACCAGGGGAGGAAAACTGAGACATATTTGAACACGTCTCCCGATCACATGGTTGATCATACTCTTGGTTCCACATGCATGTTTTAGCTGAAGGAAGAATACCTTAAACCTGGGTAGTTGAAACCCGTGGAATGGGTACCATGCAATATGACTTCAAAGGGTCTTCATTTGCTCACCGAACCTCTCCAATCCTATCACTGCTGCGTTTATGCCCCTGTACACAGGCTTGATTCTCTTTCGGAGACATAGCAATCCATAGGTTTTACGATACTTACTAGTCAGGTACATTCTTAGGCGTTTAATATGCGGTGTTGAGTCCATTTCGTTGAGCAAGGAGTAGCTCTTGTCTATTCCATATTTGACTTAAGGAACTTTATCTGTGCTCATTTCAATCTCTGGTTTTATGCAGCACCCCAACTCACCTTTACCCTTAAGCAAGCATAAGTTGTTTTTCTAAATTTGAGACCCTGTTCTGTTCTGTAATTCAGTTCCTGTGTAGCCAAGTTTCCATTCCGTGTATTACTGATATCTTATGATGTTTCTTTTTCTGTGTGACTTATTTCAGTTAGAATCATCATACCTGAATCCACTCATTGTGCTGCTAAGGGCCTGATGACATAGATTTCATTGCTGAGTGATATTGCTTTGTAAGTGAATACCACAACTTCTTTATCCACTTTTCACTTTCTGCGATGTCGAACTTGTACTGTAAACAAGGTTCTTGTAAACAGAGGCGTCCCAAACTTTGGGGTGGCTGTGTCTTTTTGATTTTAATTTCACTAAGCTATAGGACCATAAGTGGCCGTGCCCTAGGCTCTGTTGCTTTGTTTTTTAGATGTTTCAGGAAACACCATACACTTCTCCCGATTGTCTGTTGGCAATTTACATCCCGCCCATCAGCATAACAAGGCTCCCAGTTCTCCATGGCCTGTTGCCTTTCTGGATTTTACACTTTTTTCAGATGGCCCTTTTGACCGGGGGGAAGTGAGACTTCATTGTAGTGCAGATTTCCTTTGCAAGCTTGCTTGGTTGGCCAAAAAGGGCGTATGCGTTTTTTCCTGAATATATTCAGGAAAAAACGCATACGCCCTTTTTGGCCAAGTGCATCATTGTGGACGTTCTGCCTCTTTTCCTATGCTTTCAATGCAATTCCAGTCTACCTCCTGAAATCGGTTTCCTGCAATTCTGCCCCGCTTTCAAGTCCTCTTGGCAGCCTTACTTCAGTCTATTTTTGGACGATAGCTGTCATTTATAACTCTGCAGGTTTGTGAATTACAGTGCCCCTGAGCTCCTTTCTTCAACTCGCTTTCTTGTGACCTGGCCGCAACACCGCAGGATGGCTTCAGGCCCTAATCTGGTTCCGGCCCGGCATGCTGAGCCTTTGGTTAATTCCTCTTCCTGGTGGGAAATGAGAGTTAAATTTGCCCGTCCAGACACCTCCAGCTAGCCTCTCATTGGTTCTCGCTATTCCTGTTCATCTTCCGCAGAAATTGCAAACTGGGCCAAACAGGAGGTTAAAGGGACTGACTCTCCAAGTGGGGAGAGTGTTAGTAAAGCGTCTGGAATGTTGCACCCGAGTACCAGGGGAGGAAAACTGAGACATATTTGAACACGTCTCCCGATCACATGGTTGATCATACTCTAGGTTCCACATGCATGTTTTAGCTGAAGGAAGAATACCTTAAACCTGGGTAGTTGAAACCCGTGGAATGGGTACCATGCAATATGACTTCAAAGGGTCTTCATTTGCTCACCGAACCTCTCCAATCCTATCACTGCTGCATTTATGCCCCTGTACACATGCTTGATTCTCTTTCGGAGACATAGCAATCCATAGGTTTTAAGATACTTACTAGTCAGGTACATTCTTAGGCGTTTAATATGGGGTGTTGAGTCCATTTCGTTGAGCAAGGAGTAACTCTTGTCTATTCCATATTTGGCTTAAGGAACTTTATCTGTGCTCATTTCAATCTCTGGTTTTATGCAGCACCCCAACTCACCTTTACCCTTAAGCAAGAATAAGTTGGTTTTCTAAATTTGAGACCCTGTTCTGTTCTGTAATTCAGTTCCTGTGTAGTCAAATTTACATTCCGTGTATTACTGATATCTTATGATGTTTCTTTTTCTGTGTGACTTATTTCAGTTAGAATCATCATACCTGAATCCACTCATTGTGCTGCTAAGGGCCTGATGACACAGATTTCATTGCTGAGTGATATTGCTTTGTAAGTAAATACCACAACTTCTTTATCCATTTTTCACTTTCTGCGATGTTGAACTTGTACTGTAAACGAGGTTCTTGTAAACAGAGCCGTTCCAAACTTTGGGGTGGCTGTGTCTTTTTGATTTTAATTTCCCTAAGCTATAGGACCATAAGTGGAAGTGCCCTAGGTTCTGTTGCTTTGTTTTTTAGATGTTTCAGGAAACACCATACACTTCTCCCGAGTGTTTGTTCGCAATTTACATCCCGCCCATCAGCGTAACAAGGCTCCCAGTTCTCCATGGTCTGTCCTGCCTTTCTGGATTTTACACTTTTTTCAGATGGCTCTTTTGACCGGGGGGAAGTGAGACTTCATTGTAGTGCAGATTTCCTTTGCAAGCTTGCTTGGTTGGCCAAAAAGGGCGTATGCGTTTTTTCCTGAATATATTCAGGAAAAAACGCATACGCCCTTTTTGGCCAAGTGCATCATTGTGGACGTTCTGCCTCTTTTCCTATGCTTTCAATGCAATTCCAGTCTACCTCCTGAAATTGGTTTCCTGCAATTCTGCCCCGCTTTCAAGTCCTCTTGGCAGCCTTACTTCAGTCTATTTTTGGACGATAGCTGTCATTTATAACTCTGCAGGTTTGTGAATTACAGTGCCCCTGAGCTCCTTTCTTCAACTTGCTTTCTTGTGACCTGGCCGCAACACCGCAGGATGGCTTCAGGCCCTAATCTTGTTCCGGCACGGCACGCTGAGCCTTTCATTATTTCCTTTTCCTGGTGGGAAATGAGAGTTAAATTTGCCCGTCCAGACACCTCCAGCTAGTCTCTCATTGGTTCTCGCTATTCCTGTTCATCTTCCGCAGAAATTGCAAACTGGGCCAAACAGGAGGTTAAAGGGACTGACTCTCCAAGTGGGGAGAGTGTTAGTAAAGCGTCTGGAATGTTGCACCCGAGTACCAGGGGAGGAAAACTGAGACATATTTGAACACGTCTCCCGTTCACATGGTTGATCATACTTGGGTTCCACATGCATGTTTTAGCTGAAGGAAGAATACCTTAAACCTGGAGAGTTGAGACCCGTGTAATGGGTACCATGCAATATGACTTCAAAGGGTCTTCATTTGCTCACCGAACCTCTCCAATCCTATCACTGCTGCGTTTATGCCCCTGTACACATGCTTGATTCTCTTTTGGAGACATAGCAATCCATAGGTTTTACGATACTTACTAGTCAGGTACATTCTTAGGCGTTTAATATGCGGTGTTGAGTCCATTTCGTTGAGCAAGGAGTAGCTCTTGTCTATTTCATATTTGACTTAAGGAACTTTATCTGTGCTCATTTCAATCTCTGGTTTTATGCAGCACCCCAACTCACCTTTACCCTTAAGCAAGCATAAGTTGGTTTTCTAAATTTGAGACCCTGTTCTGTTCTGTAATTCAGTTCCTGTGTAGCCAAGTTTACATTCCGTGTATTACTGATATCTTATGATGTTTCTTTTTCTGTGTGACTTATTTCAGTTAGAATCATCATACCTGAATCCACTCATTGTGATGCTAAGGGCCTGATGACATAGATTTCATTGCTGAGTGATATTGCTTTGTAAGTAAATACCACAACTTCTTTATCCATTTTTCACTTTCTGCGATGTTGAACTTGTACTGTAAACGAGGTTCTTGTAAACAGAGGCGTCCCAAACTTTGGGGTGGCTGTGTCTTTTTGATTTTAATTTCCCTAAGCTATAGGACCATAAGTGGCAGTGCCCTAGGCTCTGTTGCTTTGTTTTTTAGATGTTTCAGGAAACACCATACACTTCTCCCGAGTGTCTGTTGGCAATTTACATCCCGCCCATCAGCATAACAAGGCTCCCAGTTCTCCATGGCCTGTCCTGCCTTTCTGGATTTTACACTTTTTTCAGATGGCCCTTTTGACCGGGGGGAAGTGAGACTTCATTGTAGTGCAGATTTCCTTTGCAAGCTTGCTTGGTTGGCCAAAAAGGGCGTATGCGTTTTTTCCTGAATATATTCAGGAAAAAACGCATACGCCCTTTTTGGCCAAGTGCATCATTGTGGACGTTCTGCCTCTTTTCCTATGCTTTCAATGCAATTCCAGTCTACCTCCTGAAATCGGTTTCCTGCACTTCTGCCCCGCTTTCAAGTCTTCTTGGCAGCCTTACTTCAGTCTATTTTTGGACGATAGCTGTCATTTATAACTCTGCAGGTTTGTGAATTACAGTGCCCCTGAGCTCCTTTCTTCAACTCGCTTTCTTTTGAGCTGGCCGCAACACCGCAGGATGGCTTCAGGCCCTAATCTGGTTCCGGTACGGCACGCTGAGCCTTTGGTTATTTCCTCTTCCTGGTGGGAAATGAGAGTTAAATTTGCCCGTCCAGACACCTCCAGCTAGCCTCTCATTGGTTCTCGCTATTCCTGTTCATCTTCCGCAGAAATTGCAAACTGGGCCAAACAGGAGGTTAAAGGCGCTGACTCTCCAAGTGGGGAGAGTGTTAGTAAAGCGTCTGGAATGTTGCACCCGAGTACCAGGGGAGGAAAACTGAGACATATTTGAACACGTCTCCCGATCACATGGTTGATCATACTTGGGTTCCACATGCATGTTTTAGCTGAAGGAAGAATACCTTAAACCTGGAGAGTTGAGACCCGTGTAATGGGTACCATGCAATATGACTTCAAAGGGTCTTCATTTGCTCACCGAACCTCTCCAATCCTATCACTGCTGCGTTTATGCCCCTGTACACATGCTTGATTCTCTTTTGGAGACATAGCAATCCATAGGTTTTACGATACTTACTAGTCAGGTACATTCTTAGGCGTTTAATATGCGGTGTTGAGTCCATTTCGTTGAGCAAGGAGTAGCTCTTGTCTATTCCATATTTGACTTAAGGAACTTTATCTGTGCTCATTTCAATCTCTGGTTTTATGCAGCACCCCAACTCACCTTTACCCTTAAGCAAGCATATGTTGGTTTTCTAAATTTGAGACCCTGTTCTGTTCTGTAATTCAGTTCCTGTGTAGCCAAGTTTACATTCCGTGTATTACTGATATCTTATGATGTTTCTTTTTCTGTGTGACTTATTTCAGTTTGAGTCATCATACCTGAATCCACGCATTGTGATGCTAAGGGCCTGATGACATAGATTTCATTGCTGAGTGATATTGCTTTGTAAGTAAATACCACAACTTCTTTATCCATTTTTCACTTTCTGCGATGTTGAACTTGTACTGTAAACGAGGTTCTTGTAAACAGAGGCATCCCAAACTTTGGGGTGGCTGTGTCTTTTTGATTTTAATTTCCCTAAGCTATAGGACCATAAGTGGCAGTGCCCTAGGCTCTGTTGCTTTGTTTTTTAGATGTTTCAGGAAACACCATACACTTCTCCCGAGTGGTTGTTGGCAATTTACATCCCGCCCATCAGCATAACAAGGCTCCCAGTTCTCCATGGCCTGTCCTGCCTTTCTGGATTTTACACTTTTTTCAGATGGCCCTTTTGACCGGGGGGAAGTGAGACTTCATTGTAGTGCAGATTTCCTTTGCAAGCTTGCTTGGTTGGCCAAAAAGGGCGTATGCGTTTTTTCCTGAATATATTCAGGAAAAAACGCATACGCCCTTTTTGGCCAAGTGCATCATTGTGGACGTTCTGCTTCTTTTCCTATGCTTTCAATGCAATTCCAGTCTACCTCCTGAAATCGGTTTCCTGCAATTCTGCCCCGCTTTCAAGTCCTCTTGGCAGCCTTACTTCAGTCTATTTTTGGACGATAATTGTCATTTATAACTCTGCAGGTTTGTGAATTACAGTGCCCCTGAGCTCCTTTCTTCAACTTGCTTTCTTGTGACCTGGCCGCAACACCGCAGGATGGCTTCAGGCCCTAATCTGGTTCCGGCACGGCACGCTGAGCCTTTGGTTATTTCCTCTTCCTGGTGGGAAATGAGAGTTAAATTTGCCCGTCCAGACACCTTCAGCTAGACTCTCATTGGTTCTCGCTATTCCTGTTCATCTTCCGCAGAAATTGCAAACTGGGCCAAACAGGAGGTTAAATGGACTGACTCTCCAAGTGGGGAGAGTGTTAGTAAAGCGTCTGGAATGTTGCACCCGAGTACCAGGGGAGGAAAACTGAGACATATTTGAACACGTCTCCCGTTCACATGGTTGATCATACTTGGGTTCCACATGCATGTTTTAGCTGAAGGAAGAATACCTTAAACCTGGAGAGTTGAGACCCGTGGAATGGGTACCATGCAATATGACTTCAAAGGGTCTTCATTTGCTCACCGAACCTCTCCAATCCTATCACTGCTGCGTTTATGCCCCTGTACACATGCTTGATTCTCTTTCGGAGACATAGCAATCCATAGGTTTTAAGATACTTACAATTCAGGTACATTCTTAGGCGTTTAATATGCGGTGTTGAGTCCATTTCGTTGAGCAAGGAGTAGCTCTTGTCTATTCCATATTTGGCTTAAGGAACTTTATCTGTGCTCATTTCAATCTCGGGTTTTATGCAGCACCCCAACTCACCTTTACCCTTAAGCAAGCATAAGTTGTTTTTCTAAATTTGAGACCCTGTTGTGTTCTGTAATTCAGTTCCTGTGTAGCCAAGTTTACATTCCGTGTATTACTGATATCTTATGATGTTTCTTTTTCTGTGTGACTTATTTCAGTTAGAATCATCATACCTGAATCCACTCATTGTACTGCTAAGGGCCTGATGACATAGATTTCATTGCTGAGTGATATTGATTTGTAAGTGAATACCACAACTTCTTTATCCATTTTTCACTTTCTGCGATGTTGAACTTGTACTGTAAACGAGGTTCTTGTAAACAGAGCCGTTCCAAACTTTGGGGTGGCTGTGTCTTTTTGATTTTAATTTCCCTAAGCTATAGGACCATAAGTGGAAGTACCCTAGGCTCTGTTGCTTTGTTTTTTAGATGTTTCAGGAAACACCATACACTTCTCCCAAGTGTCTGTTGGCAATTTACATCCCGCCCATCAGCATAACAAGGCTCCCAGTTCTCAATGGCCTGTTGCCTTTCTGGATTTTACACTTTTTTCAGATGGCCCTTTTGACCGGGGGGAAGTGAGACTTCATTGTAGTGCAGATTTCCTTTGCAAGCTTGCTTGGTTGGCCAAAAAGGGCGTATGCGTTTTTTCCTGAATATATTCAGGAAAAAACGCATACGCCCTTTTTGGCCAAGTGCATCATTGTGGACGTTCTGCCTCTTTTCCTATGCTTTCAATGCAATTCCAGTCTACCTCCTGAAATCGGTTTCCTGCACTTCTGCCCCACTTTCAAGTCTTCTTGGCAGCCTTACTTCAGTCTATTTTTGGACGATAGCTGTCATTTATAACTCTGCAGGTTTGTGAATTACAGTGCCCCTGAGCTCCTTTCTTCAACTCGCTTTCTTTTGAGCTGGCCGCAACACCGCAGGATGGCTTCAGGCCCTAATCTGGTTCCGGTACGGCACGCTGAGCCTTTGGTTATTTCCTCTTCCTGGTGGGAAATGAGAGTTAAATTTGCCCGTCCAGACACCTCCAGCTAGCCTCTCATTGGTTCTCGCTATTCCTGTTCATCTTCCGCAGAAATTGCAAACTGGGCCAAACAGGAGGTTAAAGGCGCTGACTCTCCAAGTGGGGAGAGTGTTAGTAAAGCGTCTGGAATGTTGCACCCGAGTACCAGGGGAGGAAAACTGAGACATATTTGAACACGTCTCCCGATCACATGGTTGATCATACTTGGGTTCCACATGCATGTTTTAGCTGAAGGAAGAATACCTTAAACCTGGAGAGTTGAGACCCGTGTAATGGGTACCATGCAATATGACTTCAAAGGGTCTTCATTTGCTCACCGAACCTCTCCAATCCTATCACTGCTGCGTTTATGCCCCTGTACACATGCTTGATTCTCTTTCGGAGACATAGCAATCCATAAGTTTTAAGATACTTACAAGTCAGGTACATTCTTAGGCGTTTAATATGCGGTGTTGAGTCCATTTCGTTGAGCAAGGAGTAGCTCTTGTCTATTCCATATTTGGCTTAAGGAACTTTATCTGTGCTCATTTCAATCTCTGGTTTTATGCAGCACCCCAACTCACCTTTACCCTTAAGCAAGAATAAGTTGGTTTTCTAAATTTGAGACCCTGTTCTGTTCTGTAATTCAGTTCCTGTGTAGCCAAGTTTCCATTCCGTGTATTACTGATATCTTATGATGTTTCTTTTTCTGTGTGACTTATTTCAGATAGAATCATCATACCTGAATCCACTCATTGTGCTGCTAAGTGCCTGATGACACAGATTTCATTGCTAAGTGATATTGCTTTGTAAGTAAATACCACAACTTCTTTATCCATTTTTCACTTTCTGCGATGTTGAACTTGTACTGTAAACGAGGTTCTTGTAAACAGAGCCGTTCCAAACTTTGGGGTGGCTGTGTCTTTTAGATTTTAATTTCCCTAAGCTATAGGACCATAAGTGGAAGTGCCCTAGGCTCTGTTGCTTTGTTTTTTAGATGTTTCAGGAAACACCATACACTTCTCCCGAGTGGTTGTTGGCAATTTACATCCCGCCCATCAGCATAACAAGGCTCCCAGTTCTCCATGGCCTGTCCTGCCTTTCTGGATTTTACACTTTTTTCAGATGGCCCTTTTGACCGGGGGGAAGTGAGACTTCATTGTAGTGCAGATTTCCTTTGCAAGCTTGCTTGGTTGGCCAAAAAGGGCGTATGCGTTTTTTCCTGAATATATTCAGGAAAAAACGCATATGCCCTTTTTGGCCAAGTGCATCATTGTGGACGTTCTGCCTCTTTTCCTATGCTTTCAATGCAATTCCAGTCTACCTCCTGAAATCGGTTTCCTGCAATTCTGCCCCGCTTTCAAGTCCTCTTGGCAGTCTTACTTCAGTCTATTTTTGGACAATAGCTGTCATTTATAACTCTGCAGGTTTGTGAATTACAGTGCCCCTGAGCTGCTTTCTTCAACTTGCTTTCTTGTGACCTGGCCGCAACACCGCAGGATGGCTTCAGGCCCTAATCTGGTTCCGGCACGGCACGCTGAGCCTTTGGTTATTTCCTCTTCCTGGTGGGAAATGAGAGTTAAATTTGCCCGTCCAGACACCTCCAGCTAGCCTCTCATTGGTTCTCGCTATTCCTGTTCATCTTCCGCAGAAATTGCAAACTGGGCCAAACAGGAGGTTAAAGGCGCTGACTCTCCAAGTGGGGAGAGTGTTAGTAAAGCGTCTGGAATGTTGCACCCGAGTACCAGGGGAGGAAAACTGAGACATATTTGAACACGTCTCCCGTTCACATGGTTGATCATACTTGGGTTCCACATGCATGTTTTAGCTGAAGGAAGAATACCTTAAACCTGGAGAGTTGAGACCCGTGTAATGGGTACCATGCAATATGACTTCAAAGGGTCTTCATTTGCTCACCGAACCTCTCCAATCCTATCACTGCTGCGTTTATGCCCCTGTACACATGCTTGATTCTCTTTCGGAGACATAGCAATCCATAGGTTTTACGATACTTACTAGTCAGGTACATTCTTAGGCGTTTAATATGCGGTGTTGAGTCCATTTCGTTGAGCAAGGAGTAGCTCTTGTCTATTCCATATTTGACTTAAGGAACTTTATCTGTGCTCATTTCAATCTCTGGTTTTATGCAGCACCCCAACTCACCTTTACCCTTAAGCAAGCATAAGTTGGTTTTCTAAATTTGAGACCCTGTTCTGTTCTGTAATTCAGTTCCTGTGTAGCCAAGTTTACATTCCGTGTATTACTGATATCTTATGATGTTTCTTTTTCTGTGTGACTTATTTCAGTTAGAATCATCATACCTGAATCCACTCATTGTGATGCTAAGGGCCTGATGACATAGATTTCATTGCTGAGTGATATTGCTTTGTAAGTAAATACCACAACTTCTTTATCCATTTTTCACTTTCTGCGATGTTGAACTTGTACTGTAAATGAGGTTCTTGTAAACAGAGGCGTCCCAAACTTTGGGGTGGCTGTGTCTTTTTGATTTTAATTTCCCTAAGCTATAGGACCATAAGTGGCAGTGCCCTAGGCTCTGTTGCTTTGTTTTTTAGATGTTTCAGGAAACACCATACACTTCTCCCGAGTGTCTGTTGGCAATTTACATCCCGCCCATCAGCATAACAAGGCTCCCAGTTCTCCATGGCCTGTCCTGCCTTTCTGGATTTTACACTTTTTTCAGATGGCCCTTTTGACCGGGAGGAAGTGAGACTTCATTGTAGTGCAGATTTCCTTTGCAAGCTTGCTTGGTTGGCCAAAAAGGGTGTATGCGTTTTTTCCTGAATATATTCAGGAAAAAACGCATACGCCCTTTTTGGCCAAGTGCATCATTGTGGACGATCTGCCTCTTTTCCTATGCTTTCAATGCAATTCCAGTGTACCTCCTGAAATCGGTTTCCTGCAATTCTGCCCCGCTTTCAAGTCCTCTTGGCAGCCTTACTTCAGTCTATTTTTGGACGATAGCTGTCATTTATAACTCTGCAGGTTTGTGAATTACAGTGCCCCTGAGCTCCTTTCTTCAACTCGCTTTCTTGTGACCTGGCCGCAACACCGCAGGATGGCTTCAGGCCCTAATCTGGTTCCGGCCCGGCACGCTGAG
Source organism: Delphinus delphis (assembly GCF_949987515.2). Classification (NCBI taxonomy): domain Eukaryota; kingdom Metazoa; phylum Chordata; class Mammalia; order Artiodactyla; family Delphinidae; genus Delphinus; species Delphinus delphis. Next base: position 320,416 of record NW_027192796.1, on the reverse strand, counting down.
CCTTTGGTTAATTCCTCTTCCTGGTGGGAAATGAGAGTTAAATTTGCCCGTCCAGACACCTCCAGCTAGCCTCTCATTGGTTCTCGCTATTCCTGTTCATCTTCCGCAGAAATTGCAAACTGGGCCAAACAGGAGGTTTAAGGGACTGACTCTCCAAGTGGGGAGAGTGTTAGTAAAGCGTCTGAAATGTTGCACCCGAGTACCAGGGGAGGAAAACTGAGACATATTTGAACACGTCTCCCGATCACATGGTTGATCATACTCTAGGTTCCACATGCATGTTTTAGCTGAAGGAAGAATACCTTAAACCTGGGTAGTTGAAACCCGTGGAATGGGTACCATGCAATATGACTTCAAAGTGTCTTCATTTGCTCACCGAACCTCTCCAATCCTATCACTGCTGCGTTTATGCCCCTGTACACATGCTTGATTCTCTTTCAGAGACATAGCAATCCATAGGTTTTAAGATACTTACTAGTCAGGTACATTCTTAGGCGTTTAATATGCGGTGTTGAGTCCATTTCGTTGAGCAAGGAGTAGCTCTTGTCTATTCCATATTTGGCTTAAGGAACTTTATCTGTGCTCATTTCAATCTCTGGTTTTATGCAGCACCCCAACTCACCTTTACCCTTAAGCAAGAATAAGTTGGTTTTCTAAATTTGAGACCCTGTTCTGTTCTGTAATTCAGTTCCTGTGTAGCCAAGTTTCCATTCCGTGTATTACTGATATCTTATGATGTTTCTTTTTCTGTGTGACTTATTTCAGTTAGAATCATCATACCTGAATCCACTCATTGTGCTGCTAAGGGCCTGATGACACAGATTTCATTGCTGAGTGATATTGCTTTGTAAGTAAATACCACAACTTCTTTATCCATTTTTCACTTTCTGCGATGTTGAACTTGTACTGTAAACGAGGTTCTTGTAAACAGAGCCGTTCCAAACTTTGGGGTGGCTGTGTCTTTTTGATTTTAATTTCCCTAAGCTATAGGACCATAAGTGGCAGTGCCCTAGGCTCTGTTGCTTTGTTTTTTAGATGTTTCAGGAAACACCATACACTTCTCCCGAGTGTCAGTTGGCAAATTACATCCCGCCCATCAGCATAACAAGGCTCCCAGTTCTCCATGGCCTGTCCTGCCTTTCTGGATTTTACACTTTTTTCAGATGGCCCTTTTGACCGGGGGGAAGTGAGACTTCATTGTAGTGCAGATTTCCTTTGCAAGCTTGCTTGGTTGGCCAAAAAGGGCGTATGCGTTTTTTCCTGAATATATTCAGGAAAAAACGCATATGCCCTTTTTGGCCAAGTGCATCATTGTGGACGTTCTGCCTCTTTTCCTATGCTTTCAATGCAATTCCAGTCTACCTCCTGAAATCGGTTTCCTGCAATTTTGCCCCGCTTTCAAGTCCTCTTGGCAGCCTTTCTTCCGTCTATTTTTGGACGATAGCTGTCATTTATAACTCTGCAGGTTTGTGAATTACAGTGTCCCTGAGCTCCTTTCTTCAACTCGCTTTCTTGTGACCTGGCCGCAACACCGCAGGATGGCTTCAGGCCCTAATCTGGTTCCGGCCCGGCACGCTGAGCCTTTGGTTAATTCCTCTTCCTGGTGGGAAATGAGAGTTAAATTTGCCCGTCCAGACACCTCCAGCTAGTCTCTCATTGGTTCTCGCTATTCCTGTTCATCTTCCGCAGAAATTGCAAACTGGGCCAAACAGGAGGTTAAATGGACTGACTCTCCAAGTGGGGAGAGTGTTAGTAAAGCGTCTGGAATGTTGCACCCGAGTACCAGGGGAGGAAAACTGAGACATATTTGAACACGTCTCCCGTTCACATGGTTGATCATACTTGGGTTCCACATGCATGTTTTAGCTGAAGGAAGAATACCTTAAACCTGGAGAGTTGAGACCCGTGTAATGGGTACCATGCAATATGACTTCAAAGGGTCTTCATTTGCTCACCGAACCTCTCCAATCCTATCACTGCTGCGTTTATTCCCCTGTACACACGCTTGATTCTCTTTTGGAGACATAGCAATCCATAGGTTTTAAGATACTTACAAGTCAGGTACATTCTTAGGGGTTTAATATGGGGTTTTGAGTCCATTTCGTTGAGCAAGGAGTAGCTCTTGTCTATTCCATATTTGGCTTAAGGAACTTTATCTGTGCTCATTTCAATCTCTGGTTTTATGCAGCACCCCAACTCACCTTTCCCCTTAAGCAAGCATAAGTTGGTTTTCTAAATTTGAGTCCCTGTTCTGTTCTGGAATGCAGTTCCTGTGTAGCCAAGTTTACATTCCGTGTATTAGTGATATCTTATGATGTTTCTTTTTCTGTGTGACTTATTTCAGTTAGAATCATCGTACCTGAATCCACTCATTATGCTGCTACAGGCCTGATGACATAGATTTCATTGCTGAGCGATACTTCATTGTACGTAAGTACCACAAGTTCTTTATCCATTTTTCACGTTCTGCGATGTTGAACTTGTACTGTAAACGAGGTTCTTGTAAACAGAGGCGTCCCAAACTTTGGGGTGGCTGTGTCTTTTTGATTTTAATTTCCCTAAGCTATAGGACCATAAGTGGCAGTGCCCTAGGCTCTGTTGCTTTGTTTTTTAGATGTTTCAGGAAACACCATACACTTCTCCCGAGTGTCTGTTGGCAATTTACATCCCGCCCATCAGCATAACAAGGCTCCCAGTTCTCCATGGCCTGTCCTGCCTTTCTGGATTTTACACTTTTTTCAGATGGCCCTTTTGACCGGGGGGAAGTGAGACTTCATTGTAGTGCAGATTTCCTTTGCAAGCTTGCTTGGTTGGCCAAAAAGGGCGTATGCGTTTTTTCCTGAATATATTCAGGAAAAAACGCATACGCCCTTTTTGGCCAAGTGCATCATTGTGGACGTTCTGCCTCTTTTCCTATGCTTTCAATGCAATTCCAGTCTACCTCCTGAAATCGGTTTCCTGCAATTCTGCCCCGCTTTCAAGTCCTCTTGGCAGCCTTACTTCAGTCTATTTTTGGACGATAGCTGTCATTTATAACTCTGCAGTTTTGTGAATTACAGTGCCCCTGAGCTCCTTTCTTCAACTCGCTTTCTTTTGAGCTGGCCGCAACACTGCAGGATGGCTTCAGGCCCTAATCTGGTTCCGGCACGGCACGCTGAGCCTTTGGTTAATTCCTCTTCCTGGTGGGAAATGAGAGTTAAATTTGCCCGTCCAGACACCTCCAGCTAGCCTCTCATTGGTTCTCGCTATTCCTGTTCATCTTCCGCAGAAATTGCAAACTGGGCCATACAGGAGGTTAAAGGGACTGACTCTTCAAGTGGGGAGAGTGTTTGTAAAGTGTCTGGAATGTTGCACCCGAGTCCCAGGGGAGGAAACCTGAGACATATTTGAACACGTCTCCCGATCACATGGTTGATCATACTCTAGGTTCCACATGCATGTTTTAGCTGAAGGAACAATACCTTAAACCTGGAGAGTTGAGACCCGTGTAATGCGTACCATGCAATATGACTTCAAAGGGTCTTCATTTGCTCACCGAACCTCTCCAATCCTATCACTGCTGCATTTATGCCCATGTACACATGCTTGATTCTCTTTTGGAGACATAGCAATCCATAGGTTTTCCGATACTTACTAGTCAGGTACATTCTTAGGCGTTTAATATGCGGTGTTGAGTCCATTTCGTTGAGCAAGGAGTAGCTCTTGTCTATTCCATATTTGACTTAAGGAACTTTATCTGTGCTCATTTCAATCTCTGGTTTTATGCAGCACCCCAACTCACCTTTCCCCTTAAGCAAGCATAAGTTGTTTTTCTAAATTTGAGACCCTGTTCTGTTCTGTAATTCAGTTCCTGTGTAGCCAAGTTTACATTCCGTGTATTACTGATATCTTATGATGTTTCTTTTCTGTGTGACTTATTTCAGTTAGAATCATCATAGCTGAATCCACTCATTGTGCTGCTATGGGCCTGATGACACAGATTTCATTGCTGAGTGATATTGCTTTGTAAGTAAATACCACAACTTCTTTATCCATTTTTCACTTTCTGCGATGTTGAACTTGTACTGTAAACGAGGTTCTTGTAAACAGAGCCGTTTGAAAGTTTGGGGTGGCTGTGTCTTTTTGATTTTAATTTCCCTAAGCTATAGGACCATAAGTGGCAGTGCCCTAGGCTCTGTTGCTTTGTTTTTTAGATGTTTCAGGAAACACCATACACTTCTCCCGAGTGTCTGTTGGCAATTTACATCCCGCCCATCAGCATAACAAGGCTCCCAGTTCTCCATGGCCTGTCCTGCCTTTCTGGATTTTACACTTTTTTCAGATGGCCCTTTTGACCGGGAGGAAGTGAGACTTCATTGTAGTGCAGATTTCCTTTGCAAGCTTGCTTGGTTGGCCAAAAAGGGCGTATGCGTTTTTTCCTGAATATATTCAGGAAAAAACGCATACGCCCTTTTTGGCCAAGTGCATCATTGTGGACGATCTGCCTCTTTTCCTATGCTTTCAATGCAATTCCAGTCTACCTCCTGAAATCGGTTTCCTGCAATTCTGCCCCGCTTTCAAGTCCTCTTGGCAGCCTTACTTCAGTCTATTTTTGGACGATAGCTGTCATTTATAACTCTGCAGGTTTGTGAATTACAGTGCCCCTGAGCTCCTTTCTTCAACTCGCTTTCTTGTGACCTGGCCGCAACACCGCAGGATGGCTTCAGGCCCTAATCTGGTTCCGGCCCGGCACGCTGAGCCTTTGGTTAATTCCTCTTCCTGGTGGGAAATGAGAGTTAAATTTGCCCGTCCAGACACCTCCAGCTAGCCTCTCATTGGTTCTCGCTATTCCTGTTCATCTTCCGCAGAAATTGCAAACTGGGCCAAACAGGAGGTTTAAGGGACTGACTCTCCAAGTGGGGAGAGTGTTAGTAAAGCGTCTGGAATGTTGCACCCGAGTACCAGGGGAGGAAAACTGAGACATATTTGAACACGTCTCCCGATCACATGGTTGATCATACTCTAGGTTCCACATGCATGTTTTAGCTGAAGGAAGAATACCTTAAACCTGGGTAGTTGAAACCCGTGGAATGGGTACCATGCAATATGACTTCAAAGTGTCTTCATTTGCTCACCGAACCTCTCCAATCCTATCACTGCTGTGTTTATGCCCCTGTACACATGCTTGATTCTCTTTCAGAGACATAGCAATCCATAGGTTTTAAGATACTTACTAGTCAGGTACATTCTTAGGCGTTTAATATGCGGTGTTGAGTCCATTTCGTTGAGCAAGGAGTAGCTCTTGTCTATTCCATATTTGGCTTAAGGAACTTTATCTGTGCTCATTTCAATCTCTGGTTTTATGCAGCACCCCAACTCACCTTTACCCTTAAGCAAGAATAAGTTGGTTTTCTAAATTTGAGACCCTGTTCTGTTCTGTAATTCAGTTCCTGTGTAGCCAAGTTTCCATTCCGTGTATTACTGATATCTTATGATGTTTCTTTTTCTGTGTGACTTATTTCAGTTAGAATCATCATACCTGAATCCACTCATTGTGCTGCTAAGGGCCTGATGACACAGATTTCATTGCTGAGTGATATTGCTTTGTAAGTAAATACCACAACTTCTTTATCCATTTTTCACTTTCTGCGATGTTGAACTTGTACTGTAAACGAGGTTCTTGTAAACAGAGCCGTTCCAAACTTTGGGGTGGCTGTGTCTTTTTGATTTTAATTTCCCTAAGCTATAGGACCATAAGTGGCAGTGCCCTAGGCTCTGTTGCTTTGTTTTTTAGATGTTTCAGGAAACACCATACACTTCTCCCGAGTGTCTGTTGGCAATTTACATCCCGCCCATCAGCATAACAAGGCTCCCAGTTCTCCATGGCCTGTCCTGCCTTTCTGGATTTTACACTTTTTTCAGATGGCCCTTTTGACCGGGGGGAAGTGAGACTTCATTGTAGTGCAGATTTCCTTTGCAAGCTTGCTTGGTTGGCCAAAAAGGGCGTATGCGTTTTTTCCTGAATATATTCAGGAAAAAACGCATACGCCCTTTTTGGCCAAGTGCATCATTGTGGACGTTCTGCCTCTTTTCCTATGCTTTCAATGCAATTCCAGTCTACCTCCTGAAATCGGTTTCCTGCAATTCTGCCCCGCTTTCAAGTCCTCTTGGCAGCCTTTCTTCCGTCTATTTTTGGACGATAGCTGTCATTTATAACTCTGCAGGTTTGTGAATTACAGTGTCCCTGAGCTCCTTTCTTCAACTCGCTTTCTTGTGACCTGGCCGCAACACCGCAGGATGGCTTCAGGCCCTAATCTGGTTCCGGCCCGGCACGCTGAGCCTTTGGTTAATTCCTCTTCCTGGTGGGAAATGAGAGTTAAATTTGCCCGTCCAGACACCTCCAGCTAGTCTCTCATTGGTTCTCGCTATTCCTGTTCATCTTCCGCAGAAATTGCAAACTGGGCCAAACAGGAGGTTAAATGGACTGACTCTCCAAGTGGGGAGAGTGTTAGTAAAGCGTCTGGAATGTTGCACCCGAGTACCAGGGGAGGAAAACTGAGACATATTTGAACACGTCTCCCGTTCACATGGTTGATCATACTTGGGTTCCACATGCATGTTTTAGCTGAAGGAAGAATACCTTAAACCTGGAGAGTTGAGACCCGTGTAATGGGTACCATGCAATATGACTTCAAAGGGTCTTCATTTGCTCACCGAACCTCTCCAATCCTATCACTGCTGCGTTTATTCCCCTGTACACACGCTTGATTCTCTTTTGGAGACATAGCAATCCATAGGTTTTAAGATACTTACAAGTCAGGTACATTCTTAGGGGTTTAATATGGGGTTTTGAGTCCATTTCGTTGAGCAAGGAGTAGCTCTTGTCTATTCCATATTTGGCTTAAGGAACTTTATCTGTGCTCATTTCAATCTCTGGTTTTATGCAGCACCCCAACTCACCTTTCCCCTTAAGCAAGCATAAGTTGGTTTTCTAAATTTGAGTCCCTGTTCTGTTCTGGAATGCAGTTCCTGTGTAGCCAAGTTTACATTCCGTGTATTAGTGATATCTTATGATGTTTCTTTTTCTGTGTGACTTATTTCAGTTAGAATCATCGTACCTGAATCCACTCATTATGCTGCTACAGGCCTGATGACATAGATTTCATTGCTGAGCGATACTTCATTGTACGTAAGTACCACAAGTTCTTTATCCATTTTTCACGTTCTGCGATGTTGAACTTGTACTGTAAACGAGGTTCTTGTAAACAGAGGCGTCCCAAACTTTGGGGTGGCTGTGTCTTTTTGATTTTAATTTCCCTAAGCTATAGGACCATAATTGGCAGTGCCCTAGGCTCTGTTGCTTTGTTTTTTAGATGTTTCAGGAAACACCATACACTTCTCCCGAGTGTCTGTTGGCAATTTACATCCCGCCCATCAGCATAACAAGGCTCCCAGTTCTCCATGGCCTGTCCTGCCTTTCTGGATTTTACACTTTTTTCAGATGGCCCTTTTGACCGGGGGGAAGTGAGACTTCATTGTAGTGCAGATTTCCTTTGCAAGCTTGCTTGGTTGGCCAAAAAGGGCGTATGCGTTTTTTCCTGAATATATTCAGGAAAAAACGCATACGCCCTTTTTGGCCAAGTGCATCATTGTGGACGTTCTGCCTCTTTTCCTATGCTTTCAATGCAATTCCAGTCTACCTCCTGAAATCGGTTTCCTGCAATTCTGCCCCGCTTTCAAGTCCTCTTGGCAGCCTTACTTCAGTCTATTTTTGGACGATAGCTGTCATTTATAACTCTGCAGGTTTGTGAATTACAGTGCCCCTGAGCTCCTTTCTTCAACTCGCTTTCTTTTGAGCTGGCCGCAACACTGCAGGATGGCTTCAGGCCCTAATCTGGTTCCGGCACGGCACGCTGAGCCTTTGGTTAATTCCTCTTCCTGGTGGGAAATGAGAGTTAAATTTGCCCGTCCAGACACCTCCAGCTAGCCTCTCATTGGTTCTCGCTATTCCTGTTCATCTTCCGCAGAAATTGCAAACTGGGCCATACAGGAGGTTAAAGGGACTGACTCTTCAAGTGGGGAGAGTGTTTGTAAAGTGTCTGGAATGTTGCACCCGAGTCCCAGGGGAGGAAACCTGAGACATATTTGAACACGTCTCCCGATCACATGGTTGATCATACTCTAGGTTCCACATGCATGTTTTAGCTGAAGGAAGAATACCTTAAACCTGGAGAGTTGAGACCCGTGTAATGCGTACCATGCAATATGACTTCAAAGGGTCTTCATTTGCTCACCGAACCTCTCCAATCCTATCACTGCTGCATTTATGCCCATGTACACATGCTTGATTCTCTTTTGGAGACATAGCAATCCATAGGTTTTCCGATACTTACTAGTCAGGTACATTCTTAGGCGTTTAATATGCGGTGTTGAGTCCATTTCGTTGAGCAAGGAGTAGCTCTTGTCTATTCCATATTTGACTTAAGGAACTTTATCTGTGCTCATTTCAATCTCTGGTTTTATGCAGCACCCCAACTCACCTTTCCCCTTAAGCAAGCATAAGTTGTTTTTCTAAATTTGAGACCCTGTTCTGTTCTGTAATTCAGTTCCTGTGTAGCCAAGTTTACATTCCGTGTATTACTGATATCTTATGATGTTTCTTTTCTGTGTGACTTATTTCAGTTAGAATCATCATAGCTGAATCCACTAATTGTGCTGCTATGGGCCTGATGACACAGATTTCATTGCTGAGTGATATTGCTTTGTAAGTAAATACCACAACTTCTTTATCCATTTTTCACTTTCTGCGATGTTGAACTTGTACTGTAAACGAGGTTCTTGTAAACAGAGCCGTTTGAAAGTTTGGGGTGGCTGTGTCTTTTTGATTTTAATTTCCCTAAGCTATAGGACCATAAGTGGAAGTGCCCTAGGCTCTGTTGCTTTGTTTTTTAGATGTTTCAGGAAACACCATACACTTCTCCCGAGTGTCTGTTGGCAATTTACATCCCGCCCATCAGCATAACAAGGCTCCCAGTTCTCCATGGCCTGTCCTGCCTTTCTGGATTTTACACTTTTTTCAGATGGCCCTTTTGACCGGGGGGAAGTGAGACTTCATTGTAGTGCAGATTTCCTTTGCAAGCTTGCTTGGTTGGCCAAAAAGGGCGTATGCGTTTTTTCCTGAATATATTCAGGAAAAAACGCATACGCCCTTTTTGGCCAAGTGCATCATTGTGGACGTTCTGCCTCTTTTCCTATGCTTTCAATGCAATTCCAGTCTACCTCCTGAAATCGGTTTCCTGCAATTCTTCCCCGCTTTCAAGTCCTCTTGGCAGCCTTACTTCAGTCTATTTTTGGACGATAGCTGTCATTTATAACTCTGCAGGTTTGTGAATTACAGTGCCCCTGAGCTCCTTTCTTCAACTCGCTTTCTTTTGAGCTGGCCGCAACACCGCAGGATGTCTTCAGGCCCTAATCTGGTTCCGGTACGGCACGCTGAGCCTTTGGTTATTTCCTCTTCCTGGTGGGAAATGAGAGTTAAATTTGCCCGTCCAGACACCTCCAGCTAGCCTCTCATTGGTTCTCGCTATTCCTGTTCATCTTCCGCAGAAATTGCAAACTGGGCCAAACAGGAGGTTAAAGGCGCTGACTCTCCAAGTGGGGAGAGTGTTAGTAAAGCGTCTGGAATGTTGCACCCGAGTACCAGGGGAGGAAAACTGAGACATATTTGAACACGTCTCCCGTTCACATGGCTGATCATACTTGGGTTCCACATGCATGTTTTAGCTGAAGGAAGAATACCTTAAACCTGGAGAGTTGAGACCCGTGGAATGGGTACCATGCAATATGACTTCAAAGGGACTTCATTTGCTCACCGAACCTCTCCAATCCTATCACTGCTGCGTTTATGCCCCTGTGCACACGCTTGATTCTCTTTTGGAGACATAGCAATCCATAGGTTTTAAGATACTTACAAGTCAGGTACATTCTTAGGCGTTTAATATGGGGTGTTGAGTCCATTTCGTTGAGCAAGGAGTAGCTCTTGTCTATTCCATATTTGTCTTAAGGAACTTTATCTGTGCTCATTTCAATCTCTGGTTTTATGCAGCACCCCAACTCACCTTTCCCCTTAAGCAAGCATAAGTTGGTTTTCTAAATTTGAGACCCTGTTCTGTTCTGTAATTCAGTTCCTGTGTAGCCAAGTTTCCATTCCGTGTATTACTGATATCTTATGATGTTTCTTTTTCTGTGTGACTTACTTCAGTTAGAATCATCATACCTGAATCCACTCATTGTGCTGCTAAGGGCCTGATGACACAGATTTCATTGCTGAGTGATATTGCTTTGTAAGTAAATACCACAACTTCTTTATCCATTTTTCACTTTCTGCGATGTTGAACTTGTACTGTAAACGAGGTTCTTGTAAACAGAGCCGTTCCAAATTTTGGGGTGGCTGTGTCTTTTTGATTTTAATTTCCCTAAGCTATAGGACCATAAGTGGCAGTGCCCTAGGCTCTGTTGCTTTGTTTTTTAGATGTTTCAGGAAACACCATACACTTCTCCCGAGTGGTTGTTGGCAATTTACATCCCGCCCATCAGCATAACAAGGCTCCCAGTTCTCCATGGCCTGTCCTGCCTTTCTGGATTTTACACTTTTTTCAGATGGCCCTTTTGACCGGGGGGAAGTGAGACTTCATTGCAGTGCAGATTTCCTTTGCAAGCTTGCTTGGTTGGCCAAAAAGGGCGTATGCGTTTTTTCCTGAATATATTCAGGAAAAAACGCATACGCCCTTTTTGGCCAAGTGCATCATTGTGGACGTTCTGCCTCTTTTCCTATGCTTTCAATGCAATTCCAGTCTACCTCCTGAAATCGGTTTCCTGCAATTCTGCCCCACTTTCAAGTCCTCTTGGCAGCCTTACTTCAGTCTATTTTTGGACGATAGCTGTCATTTATAACTCTGCAGGTTTGTGAATTACAGTGCCCCTGAGCTCCTTTCTTCAACTCGCTTTCTTTTGAGCTGGCCGCAACACCGCAGGATGGCTTCAGGCACTAATCTGTTTCCGGTACGGCATGCTGAGCCTTTGGTTCTTTCCTCTTCCTGTTGGGAAATGAGAGTTAAATTTGCCCGTCCAGACACCTCCAGCTAGCCTCTCATTGGTTCTCGCTATTCCTGTTCATCTTCCGCAGAAATTGCCAACTGGGCCAAACAGGAGGTTAAAGGCGGTGACTCTCCAAGTGGGGAGAGTGTTAGTAAAGCGTCTGGAATGTTGCACCCGAGTACCAGGGGAGGAAAACTGAGACATATTTGAACACGTCTCCCGTTCACATGGTTGATCATACTTGGGTTCCACATGCATGTTTTAGCTGAAGGAAGAATACCTTAAACCTGGAGAGTTGAGACCCGTGTAATGGGTACCATGCAATATGACTTCAAAGGGTCTTCATTTGCTCACCGAACCTCTCCAATCCTATCACTGCTGCGTTTATGCCCCTGTACACATGCTTGATTCTCTTTTGGAGACATAGCAATCCATAGGTTTTCCGATACTTACTAGTCAGGTACATTCTTAGGCGTTTAATATGCGGTGTTGAGTCCATTTCGTTGAGCAAGGAGTAGCTCTTGTCTATTCCATATTTGACTTAAGGAACTTTATCTGTGCTCATTTCAATCTCGGGTTTTATGCAGCACCCCAACTCACCTTTACCCTTAAGCAAGCATAAGTTGTTTTTCTAAACTTGAGACCCTGTTCTGTTCTGTAATTCAGTTCCTGTGTAGCCAAGTTTCCATTCCGTGTATTACTGATATCTTATGATGTTTCTTTTTCTGTGTGACTTATTTCAGTTAGAATCATCATACCTGAATCCACTCATTGTGATGCTAAGGGCCTGATGACACAGATTTCATTGCTGAGTGATATTGCTTTGTAAGTAAATACCACAACTTCTTTATCCATTTTTCACTTTCTGCGATGTTGAACTTGTACTGTAAACGAGGTTCTTGTAAACAGAGACGTCCCAAACTTTGGGGTGGCTGTGTCTTTTTGATTTTAATTTCCCTAAGCTATAGGACCATAAGTGGCAGTGCCCTAGGCTCTGTTGCTTTGTTTTTTAGATGTTTCAGGAAACACCATACACTTCTCCCGAGTGTCTGTTGGCAATTTACATCCCGCCCATCGGCATAACAAGGCTCCCAGTTCTCCATGGCCTGTCCTGCCTTTCTGGATTTTACACTTTTTTCAGATGGCCCTTTTGACCGGGGGGAAGTGAGACTTCATTGTAGTGCAGATTTCCTTTGCAAGCTTGCTTGGTTGGCCAAAAAGGGCGTATGCGTTTTTTCCTGAATATATTCAGGAAAAAACGCATACGCCCTTTTTGGCCAAGTGCATCATTGTGGACGTTCTGCCTCTTTTCCTATGCTTTCAATGCAATTCCAGTCTACCTCCTGAAATCGGTTTCCTGCAATTCTGCCCCGCTTTCAAGTCCTCTTGGCAGCCTTACTTCAGTCTATTTTTGGACAATAGCTGTCATTTATAACTCTGCAGGTTTGTGAATTACAGTGCCCCTGAGCTCCTTTCTTCAACTCGCTTTCTTTTGAGCTGGCCGCAACACCGCAGGATGGCTTCAGGCCCTAATCTGGTTCCGGTATGGCACGCTGAGCCTTTGGTTATTTCCTCTTCCTGGTGGGAAATGAGAGTTAAATTTGCCCGTCCAGACACCTCCAGCTAGCCTCTCATTGGTTCTCGCTATTCCTGTTCATCTTCCGCAGAAATTGCAAACTGGGCCAAACAGGAGGTTAAAGGCGCTGACTCTCCAAGTGGGGAGAGTGTTAGTAAAGCGTCTGGAATGTTGCACCCGAGTACCAGGGGAGGAAAACTGAGACATATTTGAACACGTCTCCCGTTCACATGGTTGATCATACTTGGGTTCCACATGCATGTTTTAGCTGAAGGAAGAATACCTTAAACCTGGAGAGTTGAGACCTGTGTAATGGATACCATGCAATATGACTTCAAAGGGTCTTCATTTGCTCACCGAACCTCTCCAATCCTATCACTGCTGCGTTTATGCCCCTGTACACATGCTTGATTCTCTTTTGGAGACATAGCAATCCATAGGTTTTACGATACTTACTAGTCAGGTACATTCTTAGGCGTTTAATATGCAGTGTTGAGTCCATTTCGTTGAGCAAGGAGTAGCTCTTGTCTATTCCATATTTGACTTAAGGAACTTTATCTGTGCTCATTTCAATCTCTGGTTTTATGCAGCACCCCAACTCACCTTTACCCTTAAGCAAGCATAAGTTGGTTTTCTAAATTTGAGTCCCTGTTCTGTTCTGTAATTCAGTTCCTGTGTAGCCAAGTTTACATTCCGTGTATTACTGATATCTTATGATGTTTCTTTTCCTGTGTGACTTATTTCAGTTAGAATCATCATACCTGAATCCACTCATTGTGATGCTAAGGGCCTGATGACATAGATTTCATTGCTGAGTGATATTGCTTTGTAAGTAAATACCACAACTTCTTTATCCATTTTTCACTTTCTGCGATGTTGAACTTGTACTGTAAACGAGGTTCTTGTAAACAGAGCCGTTCCAAACTTTGGGGTGGCTGTGTCTTTTTGATTTTAATTTCCCTAAGCTATAGGACCATAAGTGGTAGTGCCCTAGGCTCTGTTGCTTTGTTTTTTAGATGTTTCAGGAAACACCATACACTTCTCCCGAGTGTCTGTTGGCAATTTACATCCCGCCCATCAGCATAACAAGGCTCCCAGTTCTCCATGGCCTGTCCTGCCTTTCTGGATTTTACACTTTTTTCAGATGGCCCTTTTGACCGGGGGGAAGTGAGACTTCATTGTAGTGCAGATTTCCTTTGCAAGCTTGCTTGGTTGGCCAAAAAGGGCGTATGCGTTTTTTCCTGAATATATTCAGGAAAAAACGCATACGCCCTTTTTGGCCAAGTGCATCATTGTGGACGTTCTGCCTCTTTTCCTATGCTTTCAATGCAATTCCAGTCTACCTCCTGAAATCGGTTTCCTGCAATTCTGCCCCACTTTCAAGTCCTCTTGGCAGCCTTTCTTCAGTCTATTTTTGGACGATAGCTGTCATTTATAACTCTGCAGGTTTGTGAATTACAGTGCCCCTGAGCTCCTTTCTTCAACTCGCTTTCTTGTGACCTGGCCGCAACACCGCAGGATGGCTTCAGGCCCTAATCTGGTTCCGGTACGGCACGCTGAGCCTTTGGTTATTTCCTCTTCCTGGTGGGAAATGAGAGTTAAATTTGCCCGTCCAGACACCTCCAGCTAGCCTCTCATTGGTTCTCGCTATTCCTGTTCATCTTCCGCAGAAATTGCAAACTGGGCCAAACAGGAGGTTAAAGGCGCTGACTCTCCAAGTGGGGAGAGTGTTAGTAAAGCGTCTGGAATGTTGCACCCGAGTACCAGGGGAGGAAAACTGAGACATATTTGAACACGTCTCCCGTTCACATGGTTGATCATACTTGGGTTCCACATGCATGTTTTAGCTGAAGGAAGAATACCTTAAACCTGGAGAGTTGAGACCCGTGTAATGGGTACCATGCAATATGACTTCAAAGGGTCTTCATTTGCTCACCGAACCTCTCCAATCCTATCACTGCTGCGTTTATGCCCCTGTACACATGCTTGATTCTCTTTCGGAGACATAGCAATCCATAGGTTTTACGATAATTACTAGTCAGGTACATTCTTAGGCGTTTAATATGCGGTGTTGAGTCCATTTCGTTGAGCAAGGAGTAGCTCTTGTCTATTCCATATTTGGCTTAAGGAACTTTATCTGTGCTCATTTCAATCTCTGGTTTTATGCAGCACCCCAACTCACCTTTACCCTTAAGGAAGCATAAGTTGTTTTTCTAAATTTGAGGCCCTGTTCTGTTCTGTAATTCAGTTCCTGTGTAGCCAAGTTTCCATTCCGTGTATTACTGATATCTTATGATGTTTCTTTTTCTGTGTGACTTATTTCAGTTAGAATCATCATACCTGAATCCACTCATTGTGCTGCTAAGGGCCTGATGACATAGATTTCATTGCTGAGTGATATTGCTTTGTAAGTGAATACCACAACTTCTTTATCCATTTTTCACTTTCTGCGATGTTGAACTTGTACTGTAAACGAGGTTCTTGTAAACAGAGCCATTCCAAACTTTGGGGTGGCTGTGTCTTTTTGATTTTAATTTCCCTAAGCTATAGGACCATAAGTGGAACTGCCCTAGGCTCTGTTGCTTTGTTTTTTAGATGTTTCAGGAAACACTATACACTTCTCCCAAGTGTGTGTTGGCAATTTACATCCCGCCCATCAGCATAACAAGGCTCCCAGTTCTCAATGGCCTGTTGCCTTTCTGGATTTTAGACTTTTTTCAGATGGCCCTTTTGACCGGGGGGAAGTGAGACTTCATTGTAGTGCAGATTTCCTTTGCAAGCTTGCTTGGTTGGCCAAAAAGGGCGTATGCGTTTTTTCCTGAATATATTCAGGAAAAAACGCATACGCCCTTTTTGGCCAAGTGCATCATTGTGGACGTTCTGCCTCTTTTCCTATGCTTTCAATGCAATTCCAGTCTACCTCCTGAAATCGGTTTCCTGCAATTCTGCCCCGCGTTCAAGTCCTCTTGGCAGCCTTATTTCAGTCTATTTTTGGACGATAACTGTCATTTATAACTCTGCAGGTTTGTGAATTACAGTGCCCCTGAGCTCCTTTCTTCAACTCGCTTTCTTGTGACCTGGCCGCAGCACCGCAGGATGGCTTCAGGCCCTAATCTGGTTCCGGCCCGGCATGCTGAGCCTTTGGTTAATTCCTCTTCCTGGTGGGAAATGAGAGTTAAATTTGTCCGTCCAGACACCTCCAGCTAGCCTCTCATTGGTTCTCGCTATTCCTGTTCATCTTCCGCAGAAATTGCAAACTGGGCCAAACAGGAGGTTAAAGGGACTGACTCTCCAAGTGGGGAGAGTGTAAGTAAAGCGTCTGGAATGTTGCACCCGAGTACCAGGGGAGGAAAACTGAGACATATTTGAACACGTCTCCCATTCACATGGTTGATTATACTTGGGTTCCACATGCATGTTTTAGCTGAAGGAAGAATACCTTAAACCTGGGTAGTTGAAACCCGTGGAATGGACACCATGCAATATGACTTCAAAGGGTCTTCATTTGCTCACCGAACCTCTCCAATCCTATCACTGCTGTGTTTATGCCCCTGTACACATGCTTGATTCTCTTTCGGAGACATAGCAATCCATAGGTTTTAAGATACTTACAAGTCAGGTACATTCTTAGGCGTTTAATATGCGGTGTTGAGTCCATTTCGTTGAGCAAGGAGTAGCTCTTGTCTATTCCATATTTGGCTTAAGGAACTTTATCTGTGCTCATTTCAATCTCTGGTTTTATGCAGCACCCCAACTCACCTTTACCCTTAAGCAAGCATAAGTTGTTTTTCTAAATTTGAGGCCCTGTTCTGTTCTGTAATTCAGTTCCTGTGTAGCCAAGTTTCCATTCCGTGTATTACTGATATATTATGATGTTTCTTTTTCTGTGTGACTTATTTCAGTTAGAATCATCATACCTGAATCCACTCATTGTGCTGCTAAGGGCCTGATGACATAGATTTCACTGCTGAGTGATATTGCTTTGTAAGTGAATACCACAACTTCTTTATCCATTTTTCACTTTCTGCGATGTTGAACTTGTACTGTAAACGAGGTTCTTGTAAACAGAGCCATTCCAAACTTTGGGGTGGCTGTGTCTTTTTGATTTTAATTTCCCTAAGCTATAGGACCATAAGTGGAAGTGCCCTAGGCTCTGTTGCTTTGTTTTTTAGATGTTTCAGGAAACACTATACACTTCTCCCAAGTGTGTGTTGGCAATTTACATCCCGCCCATCAGCATAACAAGGCTCCCAGTTCTCAATGGCCTGTTGCCTTTCTGGATTTTAGACTTTTTTCAGATGGCCCTTTTGCCTGGGGGGAAGTGAGACTTCATTGTAGTGCAGATTTCCTTTGCAAGCTTGCTTGGTTGGCCAAAAAGGGCGTATGCGTTTTTTCCTGAATATATTCAGGAAAAAACGCATACGCCCTTTTTGGCCAAGTGCATCATTGTGGACGTTCTGCCTCTTTTCCTATGCTTTCAATGCAATTCCAGTCTACCTCCTGAAATCGGTTTCCTGCAATTCTGCCCCGCGTTCAAGTCCTCTTGGCAGCCTTATTTCAGTCTATTTTTGGACGATAACTGTCATTTATAACTCTGCAGGTTTGTGAATTACAGTGCCCCTGAGCTCCTTTCTTCAACTCGCTTTCTTGTGACCTGGCCGCAGCACCGCAGGATGGCTTCAGGCCCTAATCTGGTTCCGGCACGGCATGCTGAGCCTTTGGTTAATTCCTCTTCCTGGTGGGAAATGAGAGTTAAATTTGCCCGTCCAGACACCTCCAGCTAGCCTCTCATTGGTTCTCGCTATTCCTGTTCATCTTCCGCAGAAATTGCAAACTGGGCCAAACAGGAGGTTAAAGGGACTGACTCTCCAAGTGGGGAGAGTGTAAGTAAAGCGTCTGGAATGTTGCACCCGAGTACCAGGGGAGGAAAACTGAGACATATTTGAACACGTCTCCCATTCACATGGTTGATTATACTTGGGTTCCACATGCATGTTTTAGCTGAAGGAAGAATACCTTAAACCTGGGTAGTTGAAACCCGTGGAATGGACACCATGCAATATGACTTCAAAGGGTCTTCATTTGCTCACCGAACCTCTCCAATCCTATCACTGCTGCGTTTATGCCCCTGTACACATGCTTGATTCTCTTTCGGAGACATAGCAATCCATAGGTTTTAAGATACTTACAAGTCAGGTACATTCTTAGGCGTTTAATATGCGGTGTTGAGTCCATTTCGTTGAGCAAGGAGTAGCTCTTGTCTATTCCATATTTGGCTTAAGGAACTTTATCTGTGCTCATTTCAATCTCTGGTTTTATGCAGCACCCCAACTCACCTTTACCCTTAAGCAAGCATAAGTTGTTTTTCTAAATTTGAGGCCCTGTTCTGTTCTGTAATTCAGTTCCTGTGTAGCCAAGTTTCCATTCCGTGTATTACTGATATCTTATGATGTTTCTTTTTCTGTGTGACTTATTTCAGTTAGAATCATCATACCTGAATCCACTCATTGTGCTGCTAAGGGCCTGATGACATAGATTTCATTGCTGAGTGATATTGCTTTGTAAGTAAATACCACAACTTCTTTATCCATTTTTCACTTTCTGCGATGTTGAACTTGTACTGTAAACGAGGTTCTTGTAAACAGAGGCGTCCCAAACTTTGGGGTGGCTGTGTCTTTTTGATTTTAATTTCCCTAAGCTATAGGACCATAAGTGGCAGTGCCCTAGGCTCTGTTGCTTTGTTTTTTAGATGTTTCAGGAAACACCATACACTTCTCCCGAGTGTCTGTTGGCAATTTACATCCCGCCCATCAGCATAACAAGGCTCCCAGTTCTCCATGGCCTGTCCTGCCTTTCTGGATTTTACACTTTTTTCAGATGGCCCTTTTGACCGGGGGGAAGTGAGACTTCATTGTAGTGCAGATTTCCTTTGCAAGCTTGCTTGGTTGGCCAAAAAGGGCGTATGCGTTTTTTCCTGAATATATTCTGGAAAAAACGCATACGCCCTTTTTGGCCAAGTGCATCATTGTGGACGTTCTGCCTCTTTTCCTATGCTTTCAATGCAATTGCAGTCTACCTCCTGAAATCGGTTTCCTGCAATTCTGCCCCGCTTTCAAGTCCTCTTGGCAGCCTTACTTCAGTCTATTTTTGGACGATAGCTGTCATTTATAACTCTGCAGGTTTGTGAATTACAGTGCCCCTGAGCTCCTTTCTTCAACTCGCTTTCTTGTGACCTGGCCGCAACACCGCAGGATGGCTTCAGGCCCTAATCTTGTTCCGGCCCGGCATGCTGAGCCTTTGGTTAATTCCTCTTCCTGGTGGGAAATGAGAGTTAAATTTGCCCGTCCAGACACCTCCAGCTAGCCTCTCATTGGTTCTCGCTATTCCTGTTCATCTTCCGCAGAAATTGCAAACTGGGCCAAACAGGAGGTTAAAGGGACTGACTCTCCAAGTGGGGAGAGTGTTAGTAAAGCGTCTGGAATGTTGCACCCGAGTGCCAGGGGAGGAAAACTGAGACATATTTGAACACGTCTCCCGTTCACATGGTTGATCATACTTGGGTTCCACATGCATGTTTTAGCTGAAGGAAGAATACCTTAAACCTGGAGAGTTAAGACCCGTGTAATGGGTACCATGCAATATGACTTCAAAGGGTCTTCATTTGCTCACCGAACCTCTCCAATCCTATCACTGCTGCGTTTATGCCCCTGTACACATGCTTGATTCTCTTTCGGAGACATAGCAATCCATAGGTTTTAAGATACTTACTAGTCAGGTACATTCTTAGGCGTTTAATATGCGGTGTTGAGTCCATTTTGTTGAGCAAGGAGTAGCTCTTGTCTATTACATATTTGACTTAAGGAACTTTATCTGTGCTCATTTCAATCTCTGGTTTTATGCAGCACCCCAACTCACCTTTACCCTTAGGCAAGCATAAGTGGTTTTCTAAATTTGAGACCCTGTTCTGTTCTGTAATTCAGTTCCTGTGTAGCCAAGTTTACATTCCGTGTATTACTGATATCTTATGATGTTTCTTTTTCTGTGTGACTTACTTCAGTTAGAATCATCATACCTGAATCCACTCATTGTGCTGCTAAGGGCCTGATGACACAGATTTCATTGCTGAGTGATATTGCTTTGTAAGTAAATACCACAACTTCTTTATCCATTTTTCACTTTCTGCGATGTTGAACTTGTACTGTAAACGAGGTTCTTGTAAACAGAGCCGTTCCAAACTTTG
Organism: Delphinus delphis; assembly: GCF_949987515.2. Lineage (NCBI taxonomy): Eukaryota > Metazoa > Chordata > Mammalia > Artiodactyla > Delphinidae > Delphinus > Delphinus delphis. The sequence goes on along the minus strand of NW_027192796.1, from coordinate 300,524 downwards.
GGGTGGCTGTGTCTTTTTGATTTTAATTTCCCTAAGCTATAGGACCATAAGTGGAAGTGCCCTAGGTTCTGTTGCTTTGTTTTTTAGATGTTTCAGGAAACACCATACACTTCTCCCGAGTGGTTGTTGGCAATTTACATCCCGCCCATCAGCATAACAAGGCTCCCAGTTCTCCATGACCTGTCCTGCCTTTCTGGATTTTACACTTTTTTCAGATGGCCCTTTTGACCGGGGGGAAGTGAGACTTCATTGTAGTGCAGATTTCCTTTGCAAGCTTGCTTGGTTGGCCAAAAAGTGCGTATGCGTTTTTTCCTGAATATATTCAGGAAAAAACGCATACGCCCTTTTTGGCCAAGTGCATCATTGTGGACGTTCTGCCTCTTTTCCTATGCTTTCAATGCAATTGCAGTCTACCTCCTGAAATCGGTTTCCTGCAATTCTGCCCCGCTTTCAAGTCCTCTTGGCAGCCTTACTTCAGTCTATTTTTGGACGATAGCTGTCATTTATAACTCTGCAGGTTTGTG